>NC_092224.1:65054997-65167497 GCF_036320965.1 Panulirus ornatus
ACAAGGGATTTTTGAAACTAGAATGTTATAGGTCATATACAACCATATATAATTTTGTATGCTTCATTCATATTTATACCATGTATTTGGTCAGCTCACTAACATACTGATTTGTTCTCGGCAAGGACTGAACAACTCGTCCAGGTCTGTTACGATCAGTACAGAAGAGAAACACAACAGTTTGCCCTTCCTGCATCTTAAGATATTCATCAACAATGGTATGTTAAGCACTACAGTGTGACGATAATTCTCTAACATTTAAATATATATATTTTCCTCTCTATTCTAATCATCATATTAATGTTAAGATTTCTCCCAATAAGCTCCTATACCCAGGAAAGATCATAGACTAATGTCATGCATGACACAACCAAAGATATAATAAAAAAAAAACACATTATAATGATGCTGAAGATGCGACAGATACAGAAGGAGTTTCATGAACAATGGATTAAAGACAAGTGATAATCATTAGCATTAATCGCTCATTCTGTTAAGCTTTGGCATCTAGCTAGCAACGGCTAAACCAATCACATGAAACGAATTCGTACACAAGATACCTCTTAACCAATCACATGAAACGAACTCGCACACAAGATACCTCTTAACCAATCACATGAAACGAACTCGCACACAAGATACCTCTCAACCAATCACATGAAACGAACTCGCACACAAGATACCTCTCAACCAATCACATGAAACGGACTCGTACACAAGATACCTCTCAACCAATCACATGAAACGAACTCGTACACAAGATACCTCTTAACCAATCACATGAAACGAACTCGTACACAAGATACCTCTTAACCAATCACATGAAACGGACTCGTACACAAGATACCTCTCAACCAATCACATGAAACGAACTCGTACACAAGATACCTCTTAACCAATCACATGAAACGAACTCGCACACAAGATACCTCTCAACCAATCACATGAAACGAACTCGCACACAAGATACCTCTTAACCAATCACATGAAACGAACTCGCACACAAGATACCTCTTAACCAATCACATGAAACGAACTCGTACACAAGATACCTCTTAACCAATCACATGAAACGAACTCGCACACAAGATACCTCTTAACCAATCACATGAAACGGACTCGTACACAAGATACCTCTTAACCAATCACATGAAACGAACTCGTACACAAGATACCTCTCAACCAATCACATGAAACGAACTCGCACACAAGATACCTCTTAACCAATCACATGAAACGAACTCGTACACAAGATACCTCTCAACCAATCACATGAAACGAACTCGCACACAAGATACCTCTCAACCAATCACATGAAACGGACTCGTACACAAGATACCTCTCAACCAATCACATGAAACGAACTCGTACACAAGATACCTCTCAACCAATCACATGCAACGAACTCGCACACAAGATACCTCTTAACCAATCACATGAAACGGACTCGTACACAAGATACCTCTTAACCAATCACATGAAACGGACTCGTACACAAGATACCTCTTAACCAATCACATGAAACGAACTCGCACACAAGATACCTCTCAACCAATCACATGAAACGGACTCGTACACAAGATACCTCTTAACCAATCACATGAAACGGACTCGTACACAAGATACCTCTTAACCAATCACATGAAACGAACTCGTACACAAGATACCTCTCAACCAATCACATGAAACGAACTCGCACACAAGATACCTCTTAACCAATCACATGAAACGGACTCGTACACAAGATACCTCTCAACCAATCACATGAAACGAACTCGCACACAAGATACCTCTCAACCAATCACATGAAACGGACTCGTACACAAGATACCTCTCAACCAATCACATGAAACGAACTCGCACACAAGATACCTCTTCTACCATCACATTAGAATTCGTTGTTTTTGCTGCTGTAAAATTCGTTGTTGTAAAATTCGTTATTGTTGTTGTTGTTACAGCTCTTAGAGAGCCTACTGTCCGGGTGGAGGCTTTCACAAACTAACAATGACATCACTGAATTTCAGCCTACTAGCATCTGACAACAGTTGAGCTCGTCCAACACGCTGGCCGCAGTAGCGCTGTTGGCAACGTGCACGCAATTCCCCTGCGAAGGTTCAGGTAGGTTTTGTGTAGGTCGCACAGCGAGAGTCGGAAGCCCGACGGAAACATACTGTCAGAAATGTCGGTAAGGTGGGCAGGGGAGACTCACCTACGTTATCCCCTGTGTATACAGGGTTAACTTGTGACAGTTTTTTTTGGTTCATTACTTTGTCCGAAGATGTAAAGCACGAGAGGTCTTGCGGATCGTCTCTCCTACCTCCTGTGACATTTGACGCAAGGAAATAGACTAAAGAATGGCCCAACCCACCCACATACACATGTATAGACATACACGTCCACACACGTACATATACATACGTATACATATACATACACACACAGACATATATATATATATATATATATATATATATATATATATATATATATATATATATATATATATATATATATATATATATATATATATATGTACACATGTACATAATTCATACTGTCTGCCCTCATTCATTCCTGTCGCCACCCCCGCCACACATGAAATGACAACCTCCTCCCCCCGCATGTGCGGTACTGGGTGATCAGGCAGCTGTTTCCTGAAACACATCACCAGCGCCTCGTCTACCCCAGATCAAGACCCAACGGACCCAAGTCATGGACCTAGAATACTTCAGGCCCCTTCTCTGTCCCATGCCCACACGTCTGCTGGTGATAATCAAGGACAAAGGAGAGATGACAAAATATTAAAAGGTAAGTGTGACATCGCCTTTGAAAATTTATGGAGGGACAAGGTTTTTTTTTTGCAGACACACACACACACCCTTCACTCGGGTCTCAGAATGACATTTGCGTCGAGTCCTTAGTTGCGGTTTTAATCCGTAGTTCGTGGGTGACCTTTCGAAAGGTCACCGTGGGTAAGGTGTCCTGCTATCGTCACTGTGGTGACCTTGGGCGGAGGGGAGGTAAAGAAACTGCTGCTGCTGCTGCTGCACACTGCTGTCCCGCTGCCCTCAATCCTCCACACACACACAAAAAAAAAGCCAAAGATGGTCGAAAGAAAAGTGTATTCGTCTCACCTTACGTACGCACAGGACACGATACATAGAAGTCGTGAAGCTGTATGTAACTGCAAAGGCCTCGGACACTAGAACTAACGCAATGGAAGGTGAGGCAAGGCAAGGACACAAATTCCATAGTTTATATTCATTTTTCGGCCGGCATTTACCACCTCATTCAGTTCAAATCGGGTCACATCTGGTTACGCTCCAACGGGCTCGATCTACTGGACCTGAGCCACTAGAGTGACACTGCGAAATCCGGCCCGGGAGGAGAGGGGGTAGGAGGCCGACCACTCTTCAATACCAAACATGGCTGTCGTATCACTTTCCATTTCAGAGTGCATTGCGCTCTCTCTCTCTCTCTCTCTCTCTCTCTCTCTCTCTCTCTCTCTCTCTCTTCGCAAGTCTGGGTGAAAAGTTGCATGATCTTGCCCTCTCTTGGGCAAGAATGAGTTTTGGTGGATCGTGGACACACCCCTACCGAGAAGACCGCACGGGAGCCCCTCCCTTACCAGTTACAATACAACTCGTAGCCAAGAACTGGCATTAATGAGAGACGCGTCGCCCAGCAGAACACAGGCAGGCGTCCCCGGCCAGCTGACCACGAAGGACCCGTTCTAAAATGGCGGGTCGTGTGGCTATTATTAACATTCAAAGCGACGAGAGACCGTCTGTCTGCGAGGTTTGGGTTTGTATGAAACTAGTGGTGGCTGGAAGTGATCCAACACTACATGAGCCGCTTCTGGTGTCTGAGGAGAATGACTGAACATATCAGGAAGACGCCAAGCCCTTGAGACAGAATCACGACTCGGTAGCCACTTGAACTAGTAATAACTTCGTAATGTTGTCCCGCGTGTACTTTACGTACAATCTCGACCGCGTTGTCATTACATAACTGTGTACTCGAGGGAGAGGGAAGTTGTACACTCGTCAGACCACATCTCTTGAAATTCATCATGCAGTCTGTAATTAACCGTGTGTATGCTGTCCACATTCACAGTTTTACGAGCCAGTTTATTCCAATGTTCCATTACTATGATAATGTAAAATATTTCATTCATCTTTTCTAGTTCATTCCTTGCTCAGTGTCTTGTTATGGCGACTGGTTTTTCTATCAACTATTTTTCAAAGATTTGTTCACTGTCGACATCGTCCAATTAGTTTGGTAATGTTAAAGTTGTGACCAAATCGCCCCTTACTCTTCTCTCTTGCATGATGGAAAAATACAAGGCCCCTTAACGAAACTCTCAGTGTAACTCGGCTTTCTTGATTTTGTGACCATCTTTGTTGTCCTTTTGTGGACATTCTCCATAAGTCCCCCGCGTCAAACGCTGTCTGACCGTCCACCACAACACAACCCAACCATTCACGTTCTAAAGAACTCCTACGAGAGTGGTCTCACACACACACGTCTTCCTTGGAGTCCTACGAGAGTGGTCTCACACACACACGTCTTCCTTGGAGTCCTACGAGAGTGGTCTCACACACACACGTCTTCCTTGAAGTCCTATGAGAGTGGTCACACACACACGTCTTCCTTGAAGTCCTACGAGAGTGGTCACACACACACACGTCTTCCTTTCCCTACAGCCTTGTTGACTCTCTCACTCAGGTAGATCCATCTTCGCAGTAAACCATCCACTTGTTCTTTGATTAACATTTCCCTAAGAAATGTTATTTCTTTGGGAATGACATTTTCGCTCTCTTCTACGAACTTGGTACCTTATCTTCCCTTAGTGACGTACTCATACCAGAGGTCTTTTCAGGATACAATCTTATATAATCTTATATACGTGATTACATGTGATAAAGGGACTACGTATGAAATTTGGATATATATATTATATATACCTCGCAAACGCGGGAGACAGCGACAAAGTATAAAAAAAAAAAAAAAAAAAAAAAAAAAAAAAAAATATTATATATTATATATATATATATATATATATATATATATATATATATATATATATATATATATATATATATATATATATATAATACCCATAATATCCAATTATGGGTCAAGTGTGGCTGCACTCATTTCGTGCTCAGGTATGACGTCAAATTCCCTACTAACCTACTTACAGTCTGGGGTCTGAGCACGTGCGGGCATGACACGTTAGCACAGAGATGATGTTTATATGAAACTTCCCCCCATAAAATGAATAAATAAATAAATAGAATATAAAATTGAAAATAAAAAATACAAACTGCAGAGGTAAATACTGTGCAATTGTTTTTGTCTCAAAAATATTCCAGGCATTTAACGCGACCCAAGTAAGAGGCAACAGAAATCTGGGTTCCGAGATAAGTGTAGACGAGGCACTGCGCGTATCGTAATGAACATATTCAGGACCAACGTGCAATAAAGGTAACTGAAAACTACATTTATACCGTCCATGTTGTGAGCCTACGCATTCATGAAATACAAAACTATTCCAATTTCAAAATCATATTTTCGAGGGAATCACCTTGAAACTAGAGTTAAGTGAATCTAGTTCAGCAGAAGACATATATATCTGTTGTCTTACACTAGGTACACGTGTGTCCTGCCCGCCAGGGGTAAGGGACGCGGGCAGTTCCCATCAACACTGCAAGAGCAAGGGAGTTGTGTGTGCCTCCTCCACAAGTATGTTGTCACCCTCACATTTCGACAGTGTCAGTGAAACTCAGGTGTTCCACTCCCAGTCTTCTGAAGGATGATTCAAACTCTCTTGTTGTATTTCAGATGAGTATCTCAATCTCTCTTGACCATTGTCACAACCCTCAGCATTTTAAAAATATCCTAACACCCTCTCTCGATGCCTTAAAGGCACACATCCAGGTTCGTCTACCAATTCTACCCAAACTTCATCTACCTCTCTACACACCCACACACACACACACACACACACTACCACGTAACCAGACCCACAATGTTCGACTCTACCAAGCTGCTCTCATTTTCCGGTTGACCTTATTATAACTACCGTGGTCAAACCTAATATAAGAAAGCTGGCCATTAACGTCTCGTTAGGCTTTCCTTGTGGTCTCGCCGCTCTCCACAGCGTGAGGCATCCTGCTTCCGCTACTTTTTGAGGGTTAATTACCCTGACCCTTGCTTGACTGGGCAATAAGAATGTGTGGAGAAGAAGTGAAAGTCTTGCCAGCGTCCTGATTGCGCTGTTTACAAGCACCACCGCATCACATTGAAGTGCAAGTCTTATTCCTTCATTGCCCGTATTATATATATCTTAATAACGACCTTGTAAGGAGAGGTTCAGTAAACCAGTTATAAGCCCCGTCATTCAAAGGACAAGGTCGTTCCTCTAGTACTGTAGTTACCTGAGCTACACGGAGCTGTTTCATGACGGATTTGAACGACAGTGGGAACCGAGGAAACGTGAGTACAGTTGACATATTAGCACAGGTAGTGTCCATGAAATGTTACTCACTCAAAGTGAAGTCCACACAAAGTGAGAAGTTACGTGGAACAAGTGAAAGTGCAAAGTGAGAGGAAAGAAATCACATATTTCGCCAAACCAAACCTAATATTAACCGTGTGTAGCCTAGCCACAGAAAACGTACTCTAACCTAATACAAAAGGACTAAGTTATATTGCATCATACAACATAGCTGTGTGCAGGGAGAATTTTTGGAAAGCTCTCAGATTACTATACGTAACACTTCTTAAACCGTAATTCTTCGAGGTAGCTAACAAAAAGCAATCCTCGGCCATACATCTGTACATGTTACCTCACGTCCCTCCACACGCCCCTCTATACTTCCGGTAATAGACTCCAGTCTCGGGATCGCCAGAGTTTTGCTCGAGGTTAACAGTCGTGTGTATACTTACTAAGATCTGTCATACGAGTACCAGCGAACGATTGAAATTAGTACTTGTCTCTGAGCAACACGTATTTCCACCACTTCTTCTTCCCTTGGTAGAGGAACGAGTTTTTCGTGTCTCGTTGCGCTCCACCAGTAACCCAATTCCCATCAATTATACGACCTCTGTCACATTCCCTTTTCCCAAATTCAACTCTTTTTTTTATAGATATATTTCAGTGATTCAGGTACACCTACTTTCTCTTTACGAACTTCATCATGTCACTTCCCCCAGCGTACCAGACCAACATTATATTCAAGGAGAGTTTGAGCTACGGAGGCATTGGAACACCAACACACACCACTGGGTCCCTTCCTGAGTGTCTGTAACTGCAAAGAATGAGATTATGAGGTGAGAGGAGAAACGAGTGATTCACGAGAAATACCAGCAAACTCTCTCCAAGAAAATATGTATCACGTCCGATACCAAATCTTATTATGGGTATCTGGAACAAAGATTGAACCATGTGAAGCGTCTGGGGTAAACCCACGAAAGTTTTGTGGGGCCTGGATGTGGAAAGGGAGCTGTGGTTTCGGTGCATTACACATGACATATATATATATATATATATATATATATATATATATATAAGGTCTATTTTGTTCTGCTTTTTCAGCTGGATTTTATCATGAGAAAATAATCCCGTCAGTGACTTCAAAACTTCGATGACCTGACCTGACCTTGCTCATATCGGCTTCCTGGCAATCTATCACACCGAAAACAAAATACTTACGAGTTAGATCGCTGGTGGACGCTTTGGACTTAGAAATACTACGTTTATCAGACACGAGAATAAATAAGGTCATGTCCAACCGTTCACTCGACGTTCAACATCCATGACGTAAAACCAAAGACGCTAAGAATCACACGTCTGAATATGACGCTAAGAATCACACGTCTAAATATGATGCTAAGAATCATACGTCAGAATAGGACGCTAAGAATCACACGTCTTACATGACGCTGAGAATCACCCGTCTGAATATGACGCTAAGAATCACTCGTCTGAATATGACACTAAGAATCACCCGTCTGAATATGACGCTAAGAATCACACGTCTGAATATGACGCTAAGAATCACACGTCTGAAATGACGCTAAAAACCACATGTCTGACATGACGCTAAGAATCACACGGCTGTATATGACGCTAAGTATCAAGTCTGAATATGACGCTAAGAGTCACACGTATAAAATGACGCTAAGAATCACACATCTGTATATGGCGCTAAGTATTACACGTATAAACATGACGCTAAGAATCACACGTATAAATATGACGCTAAGAATCACATCTGAATATGACGCTAGGAATCACATGTCTGAATATGACGCTAAGAATCACACGTCTGAATATGACGCTAAGAATCACACGTATATATATGACGCTAGGAATCACACATCTGAATATGACGCTAAGAATCACCCGTCTGAATATGACGATAAGAATCACACGTCTGAATATGACGCTAAGAATCATCCGTCTGAATATGACGCTAAGAATCACACGTCTGAATATGACGCTAAGAATCACACGTCTGAATATGACGCTAAGAATCACCCGTCTGAATATGACGTTAAGAATCACACGTCTGAATATGACGCTAAGAATCACCCGTCTGAATATGACGCTAAGAATCACACGTCTGAATATGACGCTAAGAATCACACGTCTGAATATGACGCTAAGAATCACCCGTCTGAATATGACGTTAAGAATCACACGTCTGAATATGACGCTAAGAATCACACGTCTGAATATGACGCTAAGAATCATACGTCTGTATATGACGCTATGAATCATCCGTCTGAATATGACGCTCGCTAAGAATCACACGTTTGAATATAAGGCTAAGAATCACACATCTGGATATAATGAAGTGATTGTAAAACAAGGTAAATTATCTTTAAAATGTATAATTTTTTCCCTCTCTCTCTCTCTCTTGTAAGGGTTCGCGGGCCAATGTATCCCTCAGCTGTATACATTTCATTTCACTCAAAACATTTATAACTATTGCGTCATCACGTACGAAATTCTGCGACTACCCACGTACCTCACGGTGTCCCAAACCATAAAACTAAACAACATGTATTATCCATTCAATCAAAATTCGTACATATATATATATATATATATATATATATATATATATATATATATATATATATATATATATATATATATATCAGTAAATTTTAGGGAGAATAAAAAGATGTTCTGGAAGGAGGTAAATAGGGTGCGTAAGACAAGGGAGCAAATGGGAACTTCAGTGAAGGGCGTAAATGGGGAGGTGATAACAAGTAGTGGTGATGTGAGAAGGAGATGGAATGAGTATTTTGAAGGTTTGTTGAATGTGTCTGATGAGAGTGGCAGATATAGGGTGTTTGGGTCGAGGTGGTGTGCAAAGTGAGAGGGTTAGGGAAAATGATTTGGTAAACAGAGAAGAGGTAGTAAAAGCTTTGCGGAAGATGAAAGCCGGCAAGGCAGCAGGTTTGGATGGTATTGCAGTGGAATTTATTAAAAAAGGGGGTGACTGTATTGTTGACTGGTTGGTAAGGTTATTTAATGTATGTATGACTCATGGTGAGGTGCCTGAGGATTGGCGGAATGCGTGCATAGTGCCATTGTACAAAGGCAAAGGGGATAAGAGTGAGTGCTCAAATTACAGAGGTATAAGTTTGTTGAGTATTCCTGGTAAATTATATGGGAGGGTATTGATTGAAAGGGTGAAGGCATGTACAGAGCATCAGATTGGGGAAGAGCAGTGTGGTTTCAGAAGTGGTAGAGGATGTGTGGATCAGGTGTTTGCTTTGAAGAATGTATGTGAGAAATACTTAGAAAAGCAAATGGATTTGTATGTAGCATTTATGGATCTGGAGAAGGCATATGATAGAGTTGATAGAGATGCTCTGTGGAAGGTATTAAGAATATATGGTGTGGGAGGCAAGTTGTTAGAAGCAGTGAAAAGTTTATATCGAGGATGTAAGGCATGTGTACGTGTAGGAAGAGAGGAAAGTGATTGGTTCTCAGTGAATGTAGGTTTGCGGCAGGGGTGTGTGATGTCTCCATGGTTGTTTAATTTGTTTATGGATGGGGTTGTTAGGGAGGTAAATGCAAGAGTCTTGGAAAGAGGGGCAAGTATGAAGTCTGTTGGGGATGAGAGAGCTTGGGAAGTGAGTCAGTTGTTGTTCGCTGATGATACAGCGCTGGTGGCGGATTCATGTGAGAAACTGCAGAAGCTGGTGACGGAGTTTGGTAAAGTGTGTGGAAGAAGAAAGTTAAGAGTAAATGTGAATAAGAGCAAGGTTATTAGGTACAGTAGGGTTGAGGGTCAAGTCAATTGGGAGGTGAGTTTGAATGGAGAAAAACTGGAGGAAGTGAAGTGTTTTAGATATCTGGGAGTGGATCTGTCAGCGGATGGAACCATGGAAGCGGAAGTGGATCATAGGGTGGGGGAGGGGGCGAAAATTTTGGGAGCCTTGAAAAATGTGTGGAAGTCGAGAACATTATCCCGGAAAGCAAAAATGGGTATGTTTGAAGGAATAGTAGTTCCAACAATGTTGTATGGTTGCGAGGCGTGGGCTATGGATAGAGTTGTGCGCAGGAGGATGGATGTGCTGGAAATGAGATGTTTGAGGACAATGTGTGGTGTGAGGTGGTTTGATCGAGTAAGTAACGTAAGGGTAAGAGAGATGTGTGGAAATAAAAAGAGCGTGGTTGAGAGAGCAGAAGAGGGTGTTTTGAAATGGTTTGGGCACATGGAGAGAATGAGTGAGGAAAGATTGACCAAGAGGATATATGTGTCGGAGGTGGAGGGAACGAGGAGAAGAGGGAGACCAAATTGGAGGTGGAAAGATGGAGTGAAAAGGATTTTGTGTGATCGGGGCCTGAACATGCAGGAGGGCGAAAGGAGGGCAAGGAATAGAGTGAATTGGAGCGATGTGGTATACAGGGGTTGACGTGCTGTCAGTGGATTGAATCAAGGCATGTGAAGCGTCCGGGGTAAACCATGGAAAGCTGTGTAGGTATGTATATTTGCGTGTGTGGACGTGTGTATGTACATGTGTATGGGGAGGGTTGGGCCATTTCTTTCGTCTGTTTCCTTGCGCTACCTCGCAAACGCGGGAGACAGCGACAAAGTATAAAAAAAAAAAAAAAATATATATATATATATATATATATATATATATATATATATATACACATACAGAGGTTGTCTTTGTACATCTTGCATGATTTTTATATTTGCTCAAAACCCAGCGACTGACATAAAAAAAAAAGGGTGTTCTTCGAAAAAGAGCAATTTTATGAAATAAGAAAATAAAATCATACGTGGCTGGTACGTTGCCTTGGTATCGTTCTGCAGGATGGGCTGGGGGAAGGTTCTCGTACCTTCACACCTCAGTATTTTTCTCTTACTGATACCACGATCATTGTAACCTCACATTGTCCCTGACCTTCATAACCATTCTTGCTATCAAAAACTTATATATATATATATATATATATATATATATATATATATATATATATATATATATATCATACAAACCTCCAACTGCCAGTATCGAACCCGGGACCCCTGTGCAACAGGCGGGAGCGCTACCGCAAGGGTATGATCGCCCTAACAGGGCAATAACTATTCGAATACTATGTACTCGAATACCCTTCGTCTCACGTTGGTGAGCCACGGGGTCTACACCGGTCATTTCCCATCAGGCTCACACAGCCAGCAGATCACAGCCTAGCGGTAGCGCTCCCGCTTGTTGCACAGGGGTCCCGGGTTCGATCCTGGCTGTTGGAGGTTTGTATGTTCTATGAAGGTTCGCGTTCATATGCACTTTGTTCGTGTAAATATATATATATATATATATATATATATATATATATATATATATATATACTTTTCTATAACTACAATATCTACATCACCAAATTATAACAATCAACATCCCCGCTTTACTGGTCATAACCCAATACAACATCAAGCAAAACATTGCACACCAGTTTACGACCATCTTCCATACACCCCATTGGTGACGTAGCTCGCCCTAAGCCCACAGGGCACCAGATCAAACTGTACGGGGCAATAACAAGCCATTATCCTCCCAAGACGAAGGCGACAAAGCTGAGCGCAAGGCCAACACATGCTAAGGTAAGGTCCATAAAGCCTCTCAAAGGGTCTCTTCAGCTCAAGGTTGACCCGACAGATGAAAATGCTTGAGCTGCTAACGTAAGGTGACTTAAGCTAGTCCCATGGGATGCTGACTCTGGGTCGTTTCAATTATAAAATTGATGAAATGTTGAGTATCGACTACTGACCCGAGTCAAAAATCTATTCTCAACTGAAGATCACCGAAGTCTATCTCGTTCCTGCGAGACACCAAAGCTTCGTTAAGTTCACTTAAATTGTGGTGTTTGTAGGAGTTGGGAAGGTCGTGGTGGAGGAGACTGAAGCGAGTTGGAGAAAGAACAGCTTCCTGGGGAATTCCAGTGTAGAGTTTGAGGGTTGTGGTGATGAAGTCTTTTGTGGCTGACTCAGGCTTGTTAGCTAAATTTGTATGGGATCACAAGCCACAGTGATTGTCAACCATTTGGTTATAATATTGATCTGATGCTGCAGGAACTGATAGTAAGAGCCAGAGCCAGCAGGTCAGGTGGGTGCGGGAGGAACCTACCATTGCAGTAAGTGCCAGCGTCAGCAACTCAGGTGGGTGCTGGAGGAACCTACCACTGCAGTGAGTGCTAGCGTCAGCGAGTCAGGTAGGTGCTGGAGGAACCTACCATTGCAGTAAGTGCCAGCGTCAGCAAGTCAGGTGGGTGCTGGAGGAACCTACCACTGCAGTGAATGCCAACGTCAGCAAGTCAGGTGGGTGCTGGAGGAACCTACCATTGCAGTAAGTGCCAGCGTCAGCAAGTCAGGTGGGTGCTGGAGGAACCTACCACTGCAATAAGTGGCAGCGTCAGCAAGTCAGGTGCTGCCACAGTATAGTCATGTCTACGGTGACAGGAGGCTGAGGCTGATCACGAGCACACGTGACGCTCCCTCACAGCAGGTGCGCATCACAGCGGTCGTGTGTGGCTGTGGCAGGCAAACCATGCACGGGTATTACACTAACCCCTTGACCACGATGGTGAGGCACTCAAGCGTCAAGATACGACCCTTGAGCACCAGGGTACGACCCTTGAGCACCGTGGTACGACCCTTGAGCACCAGGGTACGACCCTTGAGCACCAGGGTACGATCCTTGAGCACCAGGGTACGATCCTTGAACACCACGGTACGACCCTTGAGCACCACGGTACGACCCTTGAGCACCGCGTTACGACCCTTGAACACCACGGTACGAGCCTAAGGCGTGAAGATTCAATCCTCTGCTATGATGGCCTGGTCTATGGCATAAGCTTTAAAGGGTCAGGTCAAAGGCCAAGGCATCCTATCCAAGCGTCTTGGGATACTATAACAACCACAAGAAGACGTCCTCTACTGGTTGTGTGAAGGCATCGTAGGATTAGATTACTAGTATGTGGAGAGTGAAACACACAACAAACAAACTTATCAAATCAAAATCTAAATATCTATCTCATGTTTGGTCACTCACTACACGTTATCATAAAGGGTTGAGACAGTAGGTCCAGAGGTAGAGGGAAGGTACCTGATATACGAGTTCAGTTACATGGACAGTTTAGAAGCTATGAATATGCCCACCACAATAATGAAGAGAAAAAATGGAGATTTAATTACAACCTCTAATTTTGTAGATCAATTTGATAATGTCTTTGAGGAACGGTTCACTCAAAGGAGCTAGGAAAGATTCATCGACTAAAGGTATCAGCCAGAGAGAAAGCTACACCTTTCTTTAATAAAGAAGTAAACCAATACTATCATAACAGTAGAGTTGTGGATAGATGGGACAGGCTGCGTGATAAAACTGCAGACAGACACAAGAAGTTAAGAAGTTGCATGAAAGCAAGAGAGAGAGAGAGAGAGAGAGAGAGAGAGAGAGAGAGAGAGAGAGAGAGAGAGAATGATGATCCTACGGGTGTAGAACACCCTCCAATTTCTGTACAATCAGTTATTCACAAGCTTACTTGCACTCAAATGCACAAGCACACACACTGTCACATGATAGTATTGCGGACGAACACCTTTGATGGATCTGTGGAGGGAGAGACATGGTATGACTGAGGCTGTGTCCAAAGCAACCTTGCCTCAAAAAATAGAAAGAGTTGGCCAGGGTACTCACCGATGGGGTTGAGAGGCGCCATGGTCGCAGCCGTGGTGGTCAAGGTGGTGGAACACTGGGAAGGACGGGTAGGTCGTTACAGGTCGTCAGGGGGTCGTCGATCCGGGTTTTGAGCAGGATCAAGCTATGGAACCCAGGGGCCGTGGTTGACGATCCAGGCCTGTAGACGCTCGTGCTCCGGGCGGCAGGCGGCGTCGCGGCGGGAGGCCAACACACACCGTCCGCTGATGATCTTAAACCAGGAGCAGGGGAGGCTGAGGTTACCCACGCCGCAGCTCAGACAAGCCCAGCCCGCACCGAGGGTGACACTGGAGCCGCCTGGACACCCGGTGAGACTGAGGGTCGAGAGATCCTCGTCGGCCTGGGGATGCTCCTGGGTCGAGCCGCTTGTCTCGGGCAAGCTGGTTCTTCGGCTGTGGCGACTCGGGCTGGTGACGGCGCCCACTACGAACAGTGAGCGTCGGCGAGAGCGTTTGGAGGCGGCGAAGAGGGGGCAGAGGTTGGCGCGGGTCGGGGCGGAGGGTGCCTTTTGGGCCAGGGTGGCGCTGTATGGGGGCACACTCTCTCACGATGGGAACCGACCAGCTAACACTACCTCCGACCTACGACTAGTCTTTCCTCCTCGCTCTCAATGAACATCGTAATAATTACCCTTGACGACGACCTTATGGCTTCCTTGTAGCGCTCGCACGAAGGCTCTGTCCACACACACACACCACCCTGTGACGGTCGAGACCACACAACACCTGCTGACGACTGGAGGAGCTGCAGGAGCGACGAATGGCACCGATGCTACAGCTCGCGGCCTGTGGACACAACACGAGTCATTAGCTCCTCACATGAGGCAGGAGCCACAGCTGTGCTCCGGCATGACTGATCAAGACATACATACACGAAACATTAGAGGAAATATTGAGACAGAGGCAGCATGTCCCCACTGTAGTTCCGAAAGCTGAGGATCTATGGGTAAAATCTCATTAATGAAGCATCACTAATTAGACGCAGAGATGTGTATAATCAATCACGTTCAAGAAAGATTAAAATGATCACAGTTACCGCGATGAAATTCTAAAGTTTTGAGGGAATCTGTAGAGAAATGTATTTCATAACAACAAGAACGACAACACAATGATGAAAGAAATAATGATATTAATAATAATAATAATAATAATAATAATAATGAAAATAGTACTTCATTAATCACTAAAACAACGTACACAAATCATCGTTGGACTGACACATAGCAAGTAACAAGCCCTTGGAGTCAGCCAGCAGACCCTTGGATCAGTACATATCCTGTATAACAGCAGGGAAGTAGACAATATACTCCACATCTGATTGTTCAGGATGTAGGAGAGAGAGAGATACACCACCGGCATCAAAGTCTTATGAGTCGATTTCAACAATCTTAACAACAAGTTCACAACAACGGGACAGGTGTTCCAGGTTATGAAACATTTCACAGACGTTCTTGCCTCATTTACAACATGTAAAACATCTGGTGAAGAGCCGTGAATAATGACCACCCCCTCTGATGAACACCAGCTCAGCCATGTTCACACGATCAACCTCTGTTGTTGTGATGGCCTCAGTGGGAGGCAATGGTCTGTCACAGTTTTGAATACCCTTGTAAAAAATACGATCCACGATACCAAATGTCCTCGAAGACGCTAAGGAACATCTTCATATAACTAACTGCCCGCGATCCAGTCTCTTATGGAATCAATTCGATCCTACAATGTAGCGTAACTGGAATCAATTCGATCCTACAATGTAGCGTAACTGGAATCAATTCGATCCTACGATGTATCGTAACTGGATCTGTTTATTCAACCCCCATATGGGCTGGGGCCTGGAAGCATTCTGGTCCAAGATACTGTGCGAGCGAGACGGGGAACAGAGACACACCAGACACGACGCTCCCTGCAGAATATTGGCAAGAGGGATCATCGACACCTCGAACGTGTTTACACCTCCACTCTTGTAAGATCCAACCCAACATGTCATCTCATCTACTTAGGGACACCTACCCGATTTTCGCGAAGATGAGATGAGATGCGATGAGATGAGAGAGAGAGAGAGAGAGAGAGAGAGAGAGAGAGAGAGAGAGAGAGAGAGAGAGAGAGAGAGAGAGATCTGGTGGAAGGTTGACCACACAACACACACACACACACACACACACTCGTCAAGGCAACACAGCAGGACGTGCAATTCATCACGACGTCATCGAACTCAAGTCATCATGACGTCATCAAACTCACTCACTGCATCATCCCGTGTTCTGTGTGTGTGTGTGTGTGTGTGTGTGTGTGTGTGTGTGTTGCCGCCGTCCATCAGTAGCGTATGACGTTAGCAGACTTACGCTCTGGGACGACTGACTCCTGACACACACACACACACACACACACGTGTGTGTTTGCTATGTTATCTTTTACAGTAACAGGAGCAAGGTCACGGGACGCTGGTTAACACAGGGTCATAACAGTCAAGCAGGCTGTTCACACTCGCGAATGGCACGTCGTCATAAACTCGGTGTAAACGATCGAACCGCCGAACAGTCAAATAGCATTCACCAGTGTTCAGACTGCGAGACTAATTACTCAACAGTGGTCTATGTAACAGTCTTATTACTCAACAGTGGTCTGTGTAATAGTCAAATTACTCAAAAGCGGTCTAACTATATAACTGTCTAATTACTCAACAGTGGTCATACAGTGTAACACTAATCACTCAACAGTGGTCTGTGTAACAATCTAATTACTCAACAGCGGTCTATGTAACAATCTAATTACTCAACAGCGGTCTATGCAACAATCTAATTACTCAACAGCGGTCTATGCAACAATCTAATTACTCAACAGTGGTCTGTGTAACAATCTAATTACTCGGCAGTGGTCTATGCAACAATCTAATTACTCAACAGTGGTCTGTGTAACAATCTAATTACTCAACAGCGGTCTATGCATCAATCTAATTACTCAACAGTGGTCTGTGTAACAATCTAATTACTCAGCAGTGGTCTATGCAACAATCTAATTACTCAGCAGTGGTCTATGCAACAATCTAATTACTCAACAGTGGTCTGTGTAACAATCTAATTACTCAGCAGTGGTCTGTGTAACGGTCTAACAACTCAGCAGTGGTCTATGCAACAATCTAATTACTCAACAGTGGTCTGTGTAACAATCTAATTACTCAGCAGTGGTCTGTGTAACGGTCTAACAACTCAGCAGTAGTCAGAGTCACAGTTTAATTACTGAGCAGTGGTACTACAATGGTCCAGCACACCCTACAGTGGTATAACACCAGTTCACAACCTGAAGTTTGACTGGTTCTCTGGCCACAGTCCTGGTCATTCCATAACTGTCTGTCTAACAACATCGTCACTTCTTCCAGCCTCTCAGCACGACCCACGAGGGTCAGGTCAAAGTCAGGTCATCATGCCCAAGGGTCGTTACCGTCGTGATCAAGGGTCGTCGTCTACTGTCGTGCTCAGGAAATGACTGCCATCTGGTTGCGAGCCAACCATGGACTGATTATCGATTAACTTATCAATTATTAATCTGTGGTCTGATTATCAATCAACTTATCAATTATTAATCTGTGGTCTGATTATCAATCAACTTATCAATTATTAATCTGTGGACTGATTATCAATCAACTTATCAATTATTAATCTGTGGTCTGATTAATCAACTGCGGAATGATTGCTCATATGTGGTCTGATCAATCAACTGTGGCCTGATTATTAATCTGTGGTCTGATTAATCAACTGTGGACTGATTAGTAACCTGTGGTCTGAGTAATCATCTGTGGACTGATTATCAATCTGTGGTCTGATTAATCATCTGTGGTCTGATCAATCAACTGTGAACTGATTATTCATCTGTGGTGTGAGAGCTAAACTGCAATTCAACTGATGATTTCAGAAATCTGATTGCTCATCAATGGTCTAGCTGTTCACCAGTGGTCATACTGTTCACCAGTGGTCATACTGTTCACCAGTGGTCACTGTTCATCATTAGTCAGATTGTTCACCACTGGTCAGACTGTTCACCAGTGATCATACTGTTCATCATTGGTAAGACTGTTCATCAGTTATCAGATTGTTCACCAGTGGTCAGACTGTTCATCAGTTATCAGACTGTTCATCAGTTATCAGACTGTTCATCAGTGGTCAAACTGTTCATCAATGGTCAAACTGTTTATCAGTAATCAGACTGTTCACCAGTGGTCAGACTGTCGGTCACAGGCCTCACGTCATCAGTTATCTCGCCACTGAGGTGCGTGGTCAGGAGAGGTCTATTCAACAGTGGTCAACTACCTACAGAAAGCCTGTTCGTTCACCAGTGGTCAGGTATGATAGGCAATCAGGCTGTTCAAGTTTTCCTCTGATCGGTGAACAGCAGCAAAGTCCATGTTACACTTATGTTAACTCCATGAACACGACGGCACGACCCTTTAGCACGACGGCACGACCCTTTAGCACGACGTCACGACCCTTTAGCACGACGGTATAGCTCTTGAACACGACAGCACGAACCTTTAGGACGACGGTATAGCTCTTGAACACGACAGCACGAACCTTTAGGACGACGGAACGACCCTTGAACACGACGGCACAATCCCTCAACATAACGCTATGACCCTTGGGTATAAAGGGTTATCAAGGGCTATACCCAAGGACGCTAAGGTCGTGCTCAAGGGTCATCCCAGACCCTAGGTTATCATACCCAAGGGTCGTGCTCAAGGGTCGTACCACCGTGCTCAATGGTCGTATCATCGTGCTCAAGGCCCGTATCGTCGTGTTCAAGGGTCGTACCGTCGCTTTCAAGGGTTGTACCGTTTTGTTCTCAAGGGTCGTACCATATCGTTCAAGGGTTATACCGTCGTGTTCAAGGGCCATACCGTCTTGTTCTCAAGGGTTGTACCGTCGTGCTCAAGGGTCATACCGTCGTGCCCAAGGGTCGTACCGTCGTGCCCAAGGGTCGTACCGTCGTGCCCAAGGGTCGTACCGTCGTGCCCAAGGGTCGTACCGTCGTGCTCAGTGGATCATATAAAGAATATCAAGACACCATGTTTATGGAGACATGAGAAGGAAGACACTACCCCCTCACCCGTAGATCACATGATGCGTCCTAGCTCTCTCTCTCTCTCTCTCCCTCTCTCTCTCTCTCTCTCTCTCTCTCTCTCTCTCTCTCTCTCTCTCTCTCTCTCCTTACAAAGCGACCTCTGAGCACAGCCATTGAAACGCACCTCTGCAGGAAAGCAGACTCAAAACATGTCTAATTTCTCGTGGAATTATACTTTTCTCCTTTCCCCATGGGGCATCTAAATCAAAGCCTTGACACCAATCCTAAACCCTCCACCTAAACCTATTCCGTCCACGTTACAATTATCCGCGACAGACACAAGGGGGAAAATGAATTCCTGTAACATCTTAACCCCTGACCTCGTAAAACAAAGGAGAGGTCCGGCTGTGCTGACCACCCCCCACAACCCGGTATTTTGGTTCAGGACACTGAGCGAAGGGAAGAGAAAAGTATGTATATATTTACCTCTGGGCGGATACCAACGAGAAATTATGACAAATTTCAGAAGAAAATGATCAAGGACCAGGTACAGAGGTACAGAGAAAATGGGAACAATACATCTTTCCATTTAAGGAAGAAAATGGGAACAATATATCTTTCCATCTAACGAAGAAAATGGGAACAATGTATCTTTCCATCTAAGGAAGAAAATGGGAACAATGTATCTTTCCAGCTAATGAAGAAAATGGGAAAATACATCTTTCCATCTAAGGAAGAAAATAGGAACAATATCTTTCCAGCTAAGGAAGAAAATGGGAACAATATATCTTTCCAGCTAAGGAAGAAAATGGGAACAATGTATCTTTCCAGCTAAGGAAGAAAATGGGAACAATACATCTTTCCACCTAAGGAAGAAAATGGGAACAGTATATCTCCATGTAAAAGACGTGAAACGAGACAACTTCTGTTACAATATAGGGGAACAGGTCAATATGAGTTATCTGTTTGTATGTTACGGGGAGTTCTACAATCGTGTTTCCCCGTCTCTTGACTTTGTAGATACGCACCATGTCTTTGTTTCTACATGTGTGCTAACACACACACACACACACACACACACTCACACACACACACACACACACACATACACACACACACCCGGCTAAACAAGGCACCCACTTATCGCCTAGCTCCGAGGTGAGGATGAACACCTGGGTTGAGTGTGGACAGAATGATGAGTCTACGATTTAAAATTCTTGTGCTGGCTCATATGGTCAGTAACGCTAACCACTATACTACCGTGCGTACGTGTGTGTGTGTGTGTGTGTGTGTGTGTGTGTGTTACTTATACTTCCACTAACTTATAACAGTAGTCTAATCTCAACATCTGAGGACACATATCTCACAAAGCGAGTCATGTAAACAATAACACATCCCATACAAGCACCATATACATGGCCAGAGCCAAGGCACCACGCAAGTAGGTAGAATATTATTAAAGAGAGCCATGAAACATAGAAAACGACTTGGTGAAATACGAGAGAAATATGTACTTTGCCTGCTCGTGAAGCTGCGTAAAGTTGCCTGTATATATGCAGGAGGGTGAAAGGCGTGCAAGGAATAAAGTGAATTGGAACGATGTGGTATACCGGGGTTGACGTGCTGTCAATGGATTGAACCAGGGCATGTGAAGCGTCTGGGGTAAACCATGGAAAGTTTTGTGGGGCCTGGAGGTGGAAAGGGAGCTGTGGTTTCGGTGCAATGTACATGACAGCGAGAGACTGAGTGTGAACGAATGTGGCCTTTGTTGCCTTTTCCTCGCGCTACCTCGCGCCATTGCGGGGGGAAGAGGTTGTCATTTCATGTGTGGCGGGGTGGCGATGGGAATGAATAAAGGCAGCAATTATAAATTATGTACATGTGTATATATGTATATGTCTGAGTATGTATATATACGTATATGTTGAAATGTATAGGTATGTATATGTTCGTGTGTGGATGTGTATGTATATACATGTGTATGTGGGTGGGTTGGGCCATTCTTTCGTCTGTTTCCTTGTGCTACCTCGCTAACGCGGGAGACAGCAACAAAGTTTAATAAATGAATAAATATATCACTCGCCTGGATATGTGATATATCAGCTGGCTATATATATATCACATATCACTTGCCTTTGTCTCATACATCAGTTGCCTACATATCTCATATCGGTATGTATGCATGTCTTCATAAAGATGTTCTCGAGTTGGTCCGAACACACTCATTCGTGTGTTTCTGTACCTATGCGGGTCTCCTGAGCTGAGGGGCAGGTCCAATGTATGGAGAGAGGGAGAGAGAGAGAGAGAGAGAGAGAGAGAGAGAGAGAGAGAGAGAGAGAGAGAGAGAGAGAGAGAGAGAGAGAGGGGGGGGGGAGGGAATGCCCGCTTGCTTTTCGCAGACATCAGCTCTTGAGGCAGACTCCACTGAAAAGCACGAGAAGCTGGCGCCCGGGTTAGGGAGAGCGCGTGAAAGGAAAACGCGGCGAGTTATTGCGCACAAAAAAATGAGGCATTTGAACTACACTGGGGTAGGGCGTGGGGGGAGTGGTGGGAGTGTGTGAGAGATAGCATGATTCAAGTGAGAAGATTAGATTGGGAAGACCTGGAGGAAGTGGAGTGTTTTAGATACCTGAGAGTGGACACGGCAGCAGAGGGAACCATGGAGGGGTTGAACCGAGTCATAAGGAGGAGGGACGAGTTCACATCTTGGGTACATTAAGAGAGCGTGTGTGAGGAGGAGAGGTCTCTCACTGTATATAGGGGACGGTCATGGGTACTAGTGTGTACGTCTTGGAGCTGGGGCGAGCCATGAAT
The DNA here is from genome assembly GCF_036320965.1 of Panulirus ornatus. Lineage (NCBI taxonomy): Eukaryota > Metazoa > Arthropoda > Malacostraca > Decapoda > Palinuridae > Panulirus > Panulirus ornatus. The sequence goes on from NC_092224.1 coordinate 65,077,119, forward strand.
GCAGAGGGGGATAGGGAGCTGGTGGAGGTGATGTTTACCAAATGGCGTCCTAGCTTCGTCTCTGCGATGTATATCAACTGACTGTTATATTTCTCTCTTGTGTCTCCCCTGATGATGTGATTATTACACGAAAGTGCACATGGGAACTTTTCGTGTTTCATTTTCCCCGTGGACTCATAGGAATACATATATATATATATATATATATATATATATATATATATATATATATATATATATATAGCTGATAACAACGAGGAAAATGAAAGCCGGTAATTCCCGAGTGCACTTTGGGACCTATCGTGTTTCATTTTTCCTCATGATTATCAGCAAATACCATAACACGCATGTCATTTGTGATCGTACTGCAATATATATATATATATATATATATATATATATATATATATATATATATATATATATATATACACACACACACACACACACACACGTTATCCCTGGGGATAGGGGAGAAAGAATACTTCCCACGTATTCCCTGCTTGTCGTAGAAGGCGACTAAAAGGGGAGGGAGCGGGGGGCTGGAAATCCTCCCCTCTCGTTTTTTTTTTTTTTTTAATTTTCCAAAATAAGGAACAGAGAAGTGGGCCAGGTGAGGATATTCCCTCAAAGGCCTAGTCCTCTGTTCTTAATGCTACCTCGCTAACACGGGAAATGGCGAATAGTTTGAAAGAAAGAAATATACAAACGTGTTGGCAGTTTCCAGGGGTAGCGAGGCATCGCTAGAAACAGAAGTAAGGCCGCGTTCGCTAGCATCCATTCTCTAGGAGTCATTTGTAATGCATCGAAACCACAGCTTCCTATCCACATCCAGACCCCACAGACCTCTCCATGGGTTACCCCAGCTTCACATGCCCTGGTTCACTCCGCTGACAGCACGTCGAGCCCTGTATAACATATATATATCCTTTTTGACAACTTCATCTCACTCATTCTCTCCGTATGTCCAAACCGTTTCAGAACAACCCTCTTCAGCTCTCTGAACCACACTCTTTATATCACCACACCCGTCTCTTACCTTTTCATTACTTACTCGAGCAAACCACCTCACACCACATATCATCCTCGAACATTTCATCTCCAACACATCCACCCTCCTCCACACATCCTCACCCATAGCCCATGCCTTGCACCCATATTACTTTGTTGAAACTACCATACCTTCAAACATGCTCATTTTCACCCTCACAGATAACAACCTCTATGCACGCATTTTTAAATGCTCCCAGAACCTTCGCTCCCTCACCCACCCTATGACTCGCTTCCGCTTCCATAGTTCCATTTCCATCACCCCCAGATATCTAAAACACTTTACTTCCTACAATTTCTCCTAATCAAACTCACACCAAATTTAACGTGTCCTTCTACCTTACTAAACCTTTAACCTTGCTTTTATTTACATTTACTATCAGCCTCCTCCTTTCAACCACTCTTCCAAACTCAGTCACCAATTTCTGCAGTTCCAGACTCGAATCTGCCACCAGTACACTGTCAATAGCAAACATTCGACTCACTTTTCAGCCCCCCGCCCCTCATCCCCTACAAACTGCATACTTGCCCCTTCTCTTGCATTTACCTCTCTCACCCCTGAAACCGTAAACAAATTAAACAGCCATGGTGACATCACACACCCCTGCCGCAGACCAACTTTCACTGGGAACCATTCATTCTCCTCTCATCCTTCACGTATAATTGCCTTACGTCCTTGGTAAAAACTTCTCAGTGCTGTAGCTTGCCTCCCTCACCATATACCCTTATGACCTTTCACAAGGCATCTCTATCAACCTCATCATACGCCTTCTCCATATCCATAAATGCTATGTACAAATCCTTGTTACTCTACGTATTTTTCACACACTTTTTCTTTTAAAGCAAACGGCTGATACATGCACTCTCTACCAAATCTGAAATTACACTGCCCCACGCCAACCTGATGCTCTCTGTACATGCCTTCACCCTCTCAACCACTACTCTCTCATAAAACTTACCAAGTATACTCAACAAAATCATACCTCTGGAGTTTGAACACTCACCTTTATCCCATTTGCCTTTATATATTGGCACTATACATGCTTTCCACCCATTCCCAGGCACCTCACCATGATCCATATATACACTAAAAACCCTAACTAACCAGTCATCAACACAATCAACACCTTCAAGAAATTTAACCGCAATACCATCCACACCAGTCGTCTTGCCACATTTCATCTTACGTAAGGCTTTCACTTCTTATCTTTTCTTTACCACAACATTCTCTATGACTCTCACTTCGCACACCATCCCGACCCAAACACACCACATTCCAGAGTCCTTCAAAATACTCATTCCATCATCTCCTTACTTCATTACTCACTGATGCCACTTCACCCTTCGTCCCCTTCACCGAAGTTCTTACTTGTTCTCATGTTTCTCGCACACTATTTACCTCCTTCCAAATCATCTTATTCTCCCTGATGTTTACTGATATTCGCTCACCCCTGATCTCATCTGTCCTCTTTCTTCAACCCCTACACCTACCTCTTGACCTTCTGGCTCATATTCTTTAACATCTTTCAATAATTTACACTCTTTCCTTGTAAGGACCACCCATATACCACACTTTGCTCTTTCACTGGCAACTTTACTTCGTCCTCTCGCAATCTCACTCATCTGTCCGACCTTGCGCGTCTCTCGCACATGCCAGCACTGTTCCCCTAAATACCTTCCACTCCTCACCTATTCCCAAAGCTTCGTCTACTCTCAACTTTTGCCATTCTACACTCAGTCTCTCCTGGTATATCTTTTTTAAGCTGACTTCCACACCTTTCCTCTAACCCATACCGTTTCCTCTTTTCTGAAAACCTCTACAAATCTTCGCCTCTGCTAGTGTTACCATAACTCTACAAGGTAATGACCAGACATCCCACCAGCTGACCCTCTCGGCACATTCACATCCAAAAGTCTCTCTTCTACACGCCTATCAATTAATATGTAATCCAGTAATACCCGCTGACCATCTCTCCTACTCGCATACGTACACTTGTGTACGTCCCTCTTTTTAAACCAGGCATTTCCAAGCACCAGTCCTCTTTCCGCACATAACCCTACAAGCTGTTCACCATCTCCATTCATAATACTGGTTACCCCGTGCCTCCTGATCACACCCTTCACTGCCACTTTACTCACCTTCACATTCAAATCACCCATCACTGATAGCTGGTCTCTTGCACCACCACGGCTGACACACACACTCACTCAGCGGCTCACAAAGCACTTACCTCACACACACATACATACGCGCTCGCCTACCTCACCATAGCAACACAGCATACATCAGGAACAAAAGACTGAGCCTTCAAAGAAAAATCCTCATTCGACTCCATCAGCTCCTAAGGTGATAATACAAGAGGGGAGGAGAGAATGATGGTACGAAGACCATATGATGAAAATGACACAAATAATAATGAAGACGTGGGCAACATACAGAAATGGCACGACGTCAGGTGTTGACCCAGCTATATATGTATTAATGGCACGACGTCAGGTGTTGACCCAGCTCTATATGTATTAATAACTTAAGGAAGAGTCCAGCACCTGCCTGAATATGTATGCAGATAATGCGCCAAGGGCATGGGGAACATAAGGAGCGATCACGAAGGCCTGCATCAGCTCACAAGGGAAGTTATACATGGGTCAAGAAACTCAGCCCAGTCACGTGGAAATAAGGACAGGACACGGTAAAATAACGTCACGGTACCAATATGATCTTGTGGGGAAAGAAGCTGTGTGCGCGAAGGATCTGGGAGCTGACATTGTGTAACTTAAAAGACAGCAACAGACCAATGGGTCACTTCGAGGTTGGCTGTGATAAGAGGACGACACCAGAAACTCACAGACCAGTGTGGTAGTCACAGTTGGAAGGCGCAAATATAATGTAAGTCTCACGGACTTGTAAGCGAAATATATGTGAGGTCTCTTCTTAAACTTATCTATATAGTACTGCTCGCAAGCAATGAAATTGGTAATTGTTCTATGAAGTCCAAAAGGTGTGTGTGTGAGAGAGAGAGAGAGAGAGAGAGAGAGAGAGAGAGAGAGAGAGAGAGAGAGAGAGTATAGTACACAAATAAACATATGGTATGAGAAAAATAACTGAATGAAAGAAACAAAGTGATGAAATCGTGAATGCTGACAATCGTACGAAAAAGTCTAAAAGTTATGTAATGATAAAAGTTCAAGACATGGGCCCCAGCACTGTACATCTCCCTCCCGTTACTGTATAAACATTCAAAAAGACACAATTACTCTGACGTCATGCGCTATATAGGTTGTCATCATAAGCTCAGTCAGCTATCATTCATACGTGCTCAAGCTTGCATCCTGCTAACAGCATGTATTCAACTGCTATCATGAATACATTTTTCAATTGATTAAGCTTATCATATTTGTGCGTAATATTCCTCTAATGTATGAATAATGTCGTCAAAGTCATTAATCTTTATCTAATCTAATCCATGCGATGATTACGCAATGGGATGGCCTCGTCTCCACGTACCAGCAGTACGTAAGGCTTACGTAGCGAAAACCTCTATTGGCCTCATGCATAACGAGAGTGTATGTGGTCATAGAACACCTGGGAGAAAGGAGTTACAATCAATTTCCGGCTGATTAATATCAAGTACCGACGTTTAAAGATCTTAAATGACCCCCTGGCAGTTGACAGGCCTTATGCCCAAACAACGAACCAGCCATCAAATGATACGAGAGCCTCACTCAAGCTCTTAGAGCGCGACGGTAACATCCTACGGGTATGATGATGGCCGGAGGTCAGGTGAGAGAGGTCACGCCATCATACCCACGGGTCATACGGTCGTGCTCATGGCATTAACTTTCACTTGCCTGTGGCCCAGGGAGGCGGCAGACGTCGTGAAGTTGTTTACCGTGAGAAACAGACTCTCCCACACATCATCGGGGAATATCTCTCATGTAAGGGGCATAAGAAGCCATGCCAGAGAATGTTACAAGTGAAGATGGCTCACGTTCCACGCAAGGATCATCAACAGCGGTAAAAAAACAGTACTGAAGACGAGTCCTACCCGTGATGATACGGACTAGTTTTTTGTGCGTGCGGCGGACTGACCGCGGCCCACCAACGGTCGCGCGCGTTCATGGTACCATGAATAGAAAAAAATTTATCCCAAAAAAAATAATTCTCCAAAATTACGTACTGAGAGTTAAAAACTGACTATACGTGAAGAAATATCTCTATTTTTTTCATTTGGTACGAATGATGGCTAGGGAGGTATAGTAAACGGAGGGAAAAAAAACTGCAAAGAATGCTTGAGTCACTCCTTTGACAGCGTCCGAACGTCGCCATGAGAGGGAAAATATTTACTCCGCCTCAACACAATCACACGACCCTCACCCACAGTCGTGCGAGGCTAACCGCTTGGGTACGATAGCACGACCATTGAGCCAGACAGTACGACCTTTGGGAAAGATGCTTAGGCTTTTGATTCATTATACAAAAAAAAAGAGGGCTCCTACCGTCGTGCCTGACGGACTGAACTCAACATATATACAGTATTGCACAGAAGTACATATCTAAGCGAACGCACAAGTTCTTTATCGTCCCCCCTGCTATCAATCTTATCGTCGTTTCCCAGACGTTAAATAGTAACTAGAGCGAAATGAAAGTGGTGTCATGATGAACACTTAAGGAGGTGAGGGGAAAAAAATAACCGATTACTAAAGACGTTTCGGACACCGTCAGATTCTAAAAATAACTTGGTAATATGACCGACAGATGGCAATGTTACCACCACCTTTCCTTCCTGGTCCGGGGTCAGTCCCTCCCACCAGCTGTTGTAAAACACACCAGAAATAAACACTTCGTCTCGATTGTATTTTATTCACCTAACCTCAGTTAAATGACTATTCAGTGATGAACATGGGTGTTGCCGAACTCCGCCAGCAAATAGCTACCCAAACCAGCGAGCATTGAGCCTCCCGCGAGGCTGTAACATCATTAGACATACAGAGGTACAAGTCTCGTCAAGGACGGTCTCGCTTCAAAGGAGTCCACCATCTCCCTGCTCCTGCTCGGCGCGCAGCCTTGAAGGGGTCTGATCGTGTACAAAAGTATTCATTTGTTTTATTGTTGCACTTGTAGGAAATATCAATGAAAACACCTCATAAAACCATTCAGTAATATATCCACAGGAAAATATAAATGTCTTGTGTAGTGTAATAAATAATAAATAATAAAGTTAATTACTACTATCGCCGTGAACTGTATGGCGTCTGGGACTAATATCGGCCAAGTTCAACTGGTCCCACTGCAAGCCACCCCCACCTGTACAATACGACGCGAGGTGTTCCATCCCACTGAAGATGTGAGAGGAGGAGGAGGAGGTGAAGAAGACGGGGTAGAGTACTGGCTTGGGAGGGGGTTTCCCAACTGGCAAGGGAAGGAAGGAAGGAAGGAAGGGGGGTGATCGAACACCCCATTCCCCCCCTCTAGCCAGGAAGGCAACAGCGACCTTACGTAATGATAATCTCTCTGGGGATGACGCCTGGAGCCAAGTGTGGTCTGCGGCCCGCCTGGTTATCATCTCGCATCTCTTCTTACGTAAACATATCAGACAACACGTATGTAATGGTCGTACCAAGGGCATGAGAGGGTTATTACGGACGTACTGTATATGTAGAAGCCATATGTACTTAAGAGTACATTCAACGTCCTATATATATATATATATATATATATATATATATATATATATATATATATATATATATATATATATATATAATACTTTGTCGCTGTCTCCCGCGTTAGCGAGGTAGCGCAACGAACAGACGAAAGAATGGCCCAACACACCCACATACACATGTATATACATAAACGCCCACACATGCACATATACATAAACATACATATCAATGTATACATATACATACACAGACATATACATATATACACATGTATATATTCATACTTGCAGCATTCATCCATTCCGTCGCCACCCCGCCACACATGAAATGTCACCCACCCCCTTCCCCCCGCGCGCGTGCGAGGTACTGCTAGGAAAAGACAACAAAGGCCACATTCGTTCACACTCAGTCTCTAGCTGTCATGAGTAATGCACCGAAACCATAGCTCCCTTTCCACATCCAGGCCCCACAAAACGTCCCATGGTTTACCCCGGACGCTTCACATGCCCTGGTTCAATCCACTGACAGCATGTCGACCCTGGTTTACCACATCGTTCCAATTCGTCGTTCCTTGCACATGTTTCACCCTCCTGTATGTTCAGGCCCCGATCGCTCAAATTCTTTTTTACCCCATCCTTCCACCTCCAATTTGGTTTCCCACTTTTTCTCGTTCCCTCCACCTCTGACACATATATCCTCTTGGTCAATCTTTCCTCACTCATTCTCTCCATGTGACCAAACCATTTTAATACACCCTCTTCTGCTCTCTCAACCACACTCTTTATTACCACACATCTCTCTTACACTTTCATTACTTCCTATATATATATATATATATATATATATATATATATATATATATATATATATATATATATGTGTGTGTGTGTGTGTGTGTGTGTGTGTGTGTGTGTGTAAGTGTGTGTGTTCTCCTGAGGTTCCTGCGGCTTAAATGTTTCGCTGCAATCATGAACACCGAGATGAACTCCTTTGGAGTGAGAAGTTTTTCAACAAATTTGTACTCAGATATACAACTTCGCCGGATAAGACTTTGCACTCGCATTGTAACCACAACCAGGAGGAGTCCGGTAACATATATATATATATACACCGACAGATGTAATTAGGATGACAAATTGAAGAACACTCCTTACACACAAAATGGAAACAAATACACAGTCCATGTACACAAAACTCAAAGACACTCGGGAACACACAACCACACATACATATAACCGGCCACACATATATACTCAACCAACATAGTTACACATACACACACACACACACACACACACACACGAGAGACAGACAGACAGACACACCTCTCTGCAGCACACAGGGGAAGCTGCCAAAGGTCCGCGCCAAGCACCACGTCCAAAGAGATACTGAAGACCTCCTGTGAGGTCCGCCACCACCGCCACCCAGGGAAAGTCCTACAGAGCCGTGGCCCTGGCTGCCTGCCTCCCTCCTCCTCCTACCCCACCACTCACCGCACTGACAGCCTGGTAGTCCCCTGCAGTTCTCGCCCCTGTGGTCATTAGACCTAAGTGTGTGACCCCCTCATCTCCCACACCCTCCCGGTGTCGAGGACTATCGTCGTCCGTCGTTAGTATTGTCGTTACGCATCGCGATTACTCAAAAGATATTATTCCTGCCCCACCAGGAGTGGGCACTCTCCCGTGTCTCCACCCAGGCGACGGGGGGCGCGACGCTTCCCTCACACTGAGGGCACCCTGGGCACGGCGTAGGGTGGGGGGAAGGGAGATATATAGGGAGATGGTTAGTATGTGTGGGATGAGCGGGCGTCCCGTGAGCGCCACATTAACATCATCTTCGGAAGAAGGGAAGGGAAATGTGGCCTTCAGGTCGACATGGCCCACTTCCATGTGACCACCCCTGGGGATCTGCCGGCACCAGGGGTGAGGTGGAGCTGTACCGGACGCTTTAAACACCGTGTGTAATACTGACGTACGATCGTCCATTATAAACCCTGTGTATACTGACCAATCCACTAACCCATACACACACCCTATGCGTGTAATAGTATACCCACATCCACTCTCATCCACGTAAACCCTCTCTGTATGACTGTATGCTGGCATCCACTCATCCACACGAACCCTTGTGTATGATCATACACTGACATCCACTCATCCACATACACCATGTGTATGATCAAATACTGACATCCACTCATCCACATACACCCCATGTGTACGACCATATACTGCTATCCACTCATACTGACATCCACTCATCCACATACACCATATGTGTATGATCACAGACTGACATCCACTCATCCACATACACCCCATGTGTATGATCATATCCTAATATCCACTCATACTGACATCCACTCATCCACATACACCCCATGTGTATGATCACAGACTGACATCCACTCATCCACATACACCCCATGTGTACGACCATATACTGATATCCACTACTAATGACATCCAATCATCCGCATACACATGTGTATGATCATATACCATATGTGTATGATCACATACTGACATCTACTCATCCACATACACCCCATGTGTATGATCATATCCTAATATCCACTCATACTGACATCCACTCATCCACATACACCACATGTGTATGATCATACACTGATATCCACTCATACTGACATCCACATGCACCATATGTCTATGATCAAACACTAACATCACTTATCCACATACACCCGATGTGTATAATCATAGACTGACATCCACTCATACTGACATCAACTCACCCACACACACACACACACACACACTCATACATGTATGATCGTATGTTGACAGCCACGTAAATGTCTCATGCATGACATGATGGTCAGACGCTCTCTGCTTACCCCCCCTCCTCCTCCTCCTCCTCCTCCTCCTCCTCTCCTCATGAAGGACGGCTTTTGAGGGCAGGACACACGCACCTCCTACACAGACGATCCCAACACCATTCCTCACCATTTCTTCACCTTGTGTCGTGTGTGGCACAGCATATACATCTCTGGACATGCCATGGTAGGAGGCTGGTGTCTGATGTGTGGCTGTGACTTACCTGAACCCCTGACCCCACGACGGTACGACCTTCTGAGCACGACGGTACGACCCCTTGAGCACGAAGGTACTACCCTTTGAGCACGATGGTTCGACCCCTTGAGCACGAAGGTACTACCCTTGAGCAAGACGATCCGACCCCTTGAGCACGACGGTACGACCCCTTAAGCACGCGGTACGACCCTTGAGCACGACGGTACGACCCTTGAGCACGACGGTACGACCCCTTAAGCACGACAGTACGACCCCTGAGCACGACGGCACGACCATTTGAGCATGACGGTACGACCCTCTGAGCACGACGGCACGACCCTTGAACACGACGTTACGACCCCTGAACACGACGGTACGACCCTTCAAGCACGACGGTACGACCCTTGAGCACGACGGCACGACTCTTTGAGCACGACGTTATGACCCTTGAGCACGACGGCAAGATCCTTGAGCACAACGACACGACCCTTGAGCAAGATGACAAGATCCTTGAGCACGACGGCACGACCCTTGAGCACGACGGCAAGACCCGTGAGCACGATGGCAAAATCCTTGAGCACGACGGCACGACCCTTGAGCACGACGGCAAGATCCTTGAGCACGACGACACGACCCTTGAGCACGATGGCAAGATCCTTGAGCACGACGGTACGACCCTTGAGCACGATGGCAAGATCCTTGAGCACGACGGTACGACCCTTGAGCACGATGGCAAGATCCTTGAGCACGACGGTACGACCCTTGAGCACGACGGCAAGACCCTTGAGCACGATGGCAAGATCCTTGAGCACGACGGCACGACCCTTGAGCACGACGGAAAGATCCTTGAGCACGACGACACGACCCTTGAGCACGATGGCAAGATCCTTGAGCACGACGGTACGACCCTTGAGCACGATGGCAAGATCCTTGAGCACGACGGTACGACCCTTGAGCACGACGGCAAGACCCTTGAGCACGATGGCAAGATCCTTGAGCACAACGGTACGACCCTTGAGCAAGATGACAAGATCCTTGAGCACGACGGCACGACCCTTGAGCACGACGGTACGACCCTTTGAGCACGACGACACGACCCTTTGAGCACGACGACACGACCCTTGAGCACGATGGCAAGATCCTTGAGCACGACAGCACGACCCTTGAGCACGACAGCACGACCCTTGAGCACGACGGTACGACCCCTTGAGCACGAATGTACTGTCATGAAGACTGGTGGTCCGGCCTTGGTGCCCAAAGGGTCGTACGGCCGTGTCCAAGAGACGTGCGGTCGTGCCCAAGGGTCGTGCACTTCGTGGCGGAAGGTGATGGTTAAATAAATGTATGCACAGCGCCATTCATGACGGCAATGATGGAGACGAGGGAATGCTAGTTAACATCCAAAACATATGAGTTAACGTTGAGGGAAATGTTGGCTGACAATCACAGAAATGTTAATTAACATCTATGTAAATGTCGTCTAACGTTCAAAAAAAATAATTCGCCAGCAAAGTTAGTTAATTTTTTAGAGAAAATTTAACAAGTTAACGTCCTGCGATATCATATTTAACACCCAGGGGAAACTTTCGTTTACATAATAAATATGGTCATTCAACATTGAGAGAAAATGCACAATCAGCCAAGATCCTGTCTAGTTAACACTGACAGAAATGTTACTTAACATTCAAAGAAATGTTAGTTAACACTCAGACTCAGGAGTTCTGGCATGAGGGGTGTGTGTGTGTGTGTGTGTGTGTGTGTGTGTGTGTGTGTGTGAGAGAGAGAGAGAGAGAGAGAGAGAGAGAGAGAGAGAGAGAGAGAGAGAGAGAGAGAGAGAGAGCGCTGCACACGCAGCAGCAGATGCCTCCGTGCTGCCGATCGACCAGGACAAGTGTGTACGTACGGATGGCTTGAGAGAGCCAGCAACAACATCGCTGGGCGTCACAACACAGCAGCAGCCCAAGTCACAACACAGCAGCACGCCGGCCCTCCCTGCAACACTGCTAATCACGTCGTCACAACACAGCAGCAACACTCGGGCCAGTGGATGCAACACAAGATGAGGTAACAGTGAGGATTGGCGGAATGCGTGCATAGTGCCATTGTACAAAGGCAAATGGGATAAAAGTGAGTGCTCAAATTTCAGAGGTATAAGTTTGTTGAGTATTCCTGGTAAATTATATGGGAGGGTATTGATTGAGAGGGTGAAGGCAGGTACAGAGCATCAGATTGGGGAAGAGCAGTGTGGTTTCAGAAGTGGTAGAGGATGTGTGGATCAGGTGTTTGCTTTGAAGAATGTATGTGAGAAATACTTAGAAAAGCAAATGGATTTGTATGTAGCATTTATGGATCTGGAGAAGGCATATGATAGAGTTGATAGAGATGCTCTGTGGAAGGTATTAAGAATATATGGTGTGGGAGGCAAGTTGTTAGAAGCAGTGAAAAGTTTTTATCGAGGATGTAAGGCATGTGCACGTGTAGGAAGAGAGGAAAGTGATTGGTTCACAGTGAATGTAGGTTTGCGGCAGGGGTGTGTGATGTCTCCATGGCTGTTTAATTTGTTTATGGATGGGGTTGTTAGGGAGGTGAATGCAAGAGTTTTGGAAAGAGGGGCAAGTATGAAGTCTGTTGTGGATGAGAGAGCTTGGGAAGTGAGTCAGTTGTTGTTCGCTGATGATACAGCGCTGGTGGCTGATTCATGTGAGAAACTGCAGAAGCTGGTGACTGAGTTTGGTAAAGTGTGTGAAAGAAGAAAGTTAAGAGTAAATGTGAATAAGAGCAAGGTTATTAGGTACAGTAGGGTTGAGGGTCAAGTCAATTGGGAGGTAAGTTTGAATGGAGAAAAACTGGAGGAAGTAAAGTGTTTTAGATATCTGGGAGTGGATCTGGCAGCGGATGGAACCATGGAAGCGGAAGTGGATCATAGGGTGGGGGAGGGGGCGAAAATCCTGGGAGCCTTGAAGAATGTGTGGAAGTTGAGAACATTATCTCAGAAAGCAAAAATGGGTATGTTTGAAGGAATAGTGGTTCCAACAATGTTGTATGGTTGCGAGGCGTGGGCTATGGATAGAGTTGTGCGCAGGAGGATGGATGTGCTGGAAATGAGATGTTTGAGGACAATGTGTGGTGTGAGGTGGTTTGATCGAGTAAGTAACGTAAGGGTAAGAGAGATGTGTGGAAATAAAAAGAGCGTGGTTGAGAGAGCAGAAGAGGGTGTTTTGAAATGGTTTGGGCACATGGAGAGAATGAGTGAGGAAAGATTGACCGAGAGGATATATGTGTCGGAGGTGGAGGGAACGAGGAGAAGTGGGAGACCAAATTGGAGGTGGAAAGATGGAGTGAAAAAGATTTTGTGTCATCGGGGCCTGAACATGCAGGAGGGTGAAAGGAGGGCAAGGAATAGAGTGAATTGGATCCATGTGGTATACCGGGGTTGACGTGCTGTCAGTGGATTGAATCAGGGCATGTGAAGCGTCTGGGGTAAACCATGGAAAGCTGTGTAGGTATGTATATTTGCGTGTGTGGACGTATGTATATACATGTGTCTGGGGGTGGGTTGGTGCCATTTATTTCGTGTTTCCTTGCGCTACCTCGCAAACGCGGGAGACAGCGACAAAGCAAAATATATATATATATATATATATATATATATATATATATATATATATATATATATATATATATATATATTATCCATGAGGATAGGGGAGAAAGAATACTTCCCACGTATTCCCCATATATATATATATATATATATATATATATATATATATATATATATATATATATATACGAATAAAGTGTATATGAACGCGCACTTTCATAGAACATACAAAGCTCCATCAGCCAGGATCGAACCTGGGACCCCTTGCGCAAGAGGCAGGCATGCTAACCGCTAGGCTATATATATATATATATATACATATATATACCTAAGCAACGTATCAGAGACCAAGCTAAATGTCAGCGGGAGTCATTTTCTCGAGAAGAATTCAATAAAACTTGTACCCAGCAGCGCAGCATCTGTCAACACGGGGCCCTGTGGTGTCCCTCACCAGCACCATGCAACACCCCCACTTGATGCACACCTTATGCCCGAACACACCCGCCCACCTCGCTCATTAACGGTGAATTCGGCTTCAAAATAACACGTTCTGGCTTCAGGCAGTTCGGTTGTCTCGCGGCGCAGGAGAAAAGAATTATATATTATAGACATAAAAATAACTTTATTTTTAGTTTCAAAAATCCTCGTAGTATTTTTTTTTTTTTGTCAAATTGTGAACACACACAGCTTTTTACCGACCTACACAAACAGCTTGTCATTAACATCACACTGAATTCCAGTTGACACACACCAAAGTTTCTAATCAAGACACTTTTACGAGAGCATTAGAAGCATCATGACTAACCCGGGCGGTCAAGTATGTCACATCACGGACGAAGACAAAACAAAACCAAAAAAAAAACACAAGTGGTGTCAAGAGTTATCCTTGAGGACACCATTAGGCCATATTGACGTGGACGAGGCTCGGAGGTGCTGCTATCCCCCCACCATGTATGTACTGCACCACCTCCTCCTCCTCCTCCTCCTCTCCCCCACACTCGTGACCACCACTGGGCCCGTCCATGATGTATTCCATTCAGAAGCCCTTCCTCCCTGCCACTTTCTCCATGACGGACCCTGGCTGCTACGCTCGCCGGCCCTCATCTCACCAGGTGACTGGGTGACCAGATGTCAAGGTGATTAAGTGACACCGGAGAAGAAGCCACCTAAAGCACCTACCCTGCTAGACAGGCCTATGCAGGTGGTGCAGGCGGCAGGTGGCGGCCGTCCAGTACCGTCCGCCTGACACAAGGCTACGCAGGTGCTCCGCGTGGTAGGGGGTCGAGTTGCCACCTACCTACCCTCGGTGACTGACTGCAAGACCAAAAGGCATCGTCAACCGGGCCTCTTGACACCAGGCAATGCAGGTACCTTGGGTGAAGGTGGTCCAGTCAGTCGCCACCTATGCTGCACAGGTACGACACCTGTTGGATGACAACAGACGACTGTGGCCACGAAGACAATGAGGCAAGAATCTTATGTCCTGTGAAGTGAAGTGTGGCCACGGTCGATCCAGACCGTCCAGCCTGACACACAAGCTAACGTCAGGCGCTCCAAGCAGGATGGAAGAAGAGGAGGAGGAGGAGGAGGAGGAGGAGGAGCAAAGATGGACAAGGAGCTGGCAAGACCCCTGTCCTGTGACCATGGTCTACTTCCAGTGCTCCTGGTGGCGACTGACGGACCCTGACATTCCTCAAGTTCTTCTGGCCACACTCTCGACACGATGGTCACGATGAGAGAATTGGACAATGTTGAAATGTATCACATGTACGTTCACAGTCCACACCTGTGTGTTGCAAACTTTACACACACACACACACACACACACACACATATATATATATATATATATATATATATATATATATATATATATATATATATATATATATTTTTTTTTTTTTTTTTTTTTTTTTTTTTTTTTTATACTTTGTCGCTGTCTCCCGCGTTTGCGAGGTAGCGCAAGGAAACAGACGAAAGAAATGGCCCAACCCCCCCCCATACACATGTACATACACACGTCCACACACGCAAATATACATACCTACACAGCTTTCCATGGTTTACCCCAGACGCTTCACATGCCTTGATTCAATCCACTGACAGCACGTCAACCCCTGTATACCACATCGCTCCAATTCACTCTATTCCTTGCCCTCCTTTCACCCTCCTGCATGTTCAGGCCCCGATCACACAAAATCCTTTTCACTCCATCTTTCCACCTCCAATTTGGTCTCCCTCTTCTCCTCGTTCCCTCCACCTCCGACACATATATCCTCTTGGTCAATCTTTCCTCACTCATTCTCTCCATGTGCCCAAACCATTTCAAAACACCCTCTTCTGCTCTCTCAACCACGCTCTTTTTATTTCCACACATCTCTCTTACCCTTACGTTACTTACTCGATCAAACCACCTCACACCACACATTGTCCTCAAACATCTCATTTCCAGCACATCCATCCTCCTACGCACAACTCTATCCATAGCCCACGCCTCGCAACCATACAACATTGTTGGAACTACTATTCCTTCAAACATACCCATTTTTGCTTTCCGGGATAATGTTCTCGACTTCCACACATTTTTCAAGGCTCCCAAAATTTTCGCCCCCTCCCCCACCCTATGATCCACTTCCGCTTCCATGGTTCCATCCGCTGACAGATCCACTCCCAGATATCTAAAACACTTCACTTCCTCCAGCCTCTCACCATTCAAACTCACCTCCCAATTGACTTGACCCTCAACCCTACTGTACCTAATAACCTTGCTCTTATTGACATTTACTCTTAACTTTCTTCTTCCACACACTTTACCAAACTCCGTCACCAGCTTCTGCAGTTTCTCACATGAATCCGCCACCAGCGCTGTATCATCAGCGAACAACAACTGACTCACTTCCCAAGCTCTCTCATCCCCAACAGACTTCATACTTGCCCCTCTTTCCAAAACTCTTGCATTTACCTCCCTAACAACCCCATCCATAAACAAATTAAACAACCATGGAGACATCACACACCCCTGCCGCAAACCTACATTCACTGAGAACCAATCACTTTCCTCTCTTCCTACACGTACACATGCCTTACATCCTCGATAAAAACTTTTCACTGCTTCTAACAACTTTCCTCCCACACCATATATTCTTAATACCTTCCACAGAGCATCTCTATCAACTCTATCATATGCCTTCTCCAGATCCATAAATGCTACATACAAATCCATTTGCTTTTCTAAGTATTTCTCACATACATTCTTCAAAGCAAACACCTGATCCACACATCCTCTACCACTTCTGAAACCACACTGCTCTTCCCCAATCTGATGCTCTGTACATGCCTTCACCCTCTCAATCAATACCCTCCCATATAATTTACCAGGAATACTCAACAAACTTATACCTCTGTAATTTGAGCACTCACTCTTATCCCCTTTGCCTTTGTACAATGGCACTATGCAAGCATTCCGCCAATCCTCAGGCACCTTACCATGAGTCATACATACATTAAATAACCTTACCAACCAGTCAACAATACAGTCACCCCCTTTTTTAATAAATTCCACTGCAATACCATCCAAACCTGCTGCCTTGCCGGCTTTCATCTTCCGCAAAGCTTTTACTACCTCTTCTCTGTTTACCAAATCATTTTCCCTAACCCTCTCACTTTGCACACCACCTCGACCCAAACACCCTATATCTGCCACTCTGTCATCAGACACATTCAACAAACCTTCAAAATACTCATTCCATCTCCTTCTCACATCACCACTACTTGTTATCACCTCCCCATTTACGCCCTTCACTGAAGTTCCCATTTGCTCCCTTGTCTTACGCACCCTATTTACCTCCTTCCAGAACATCTTTTTATTCTCCCTAAAATTTACTGATAGTTTCTCACCCCAACTCTCATTTGCCCTTTTTTTCACCTCTTGCACCTTTCTCTTGACCTCCTGTCTCTTTCTTTTATACTTCTCCCACTCAGGGAGAAATATATATATATATATATATATATAAAAGAAGTCCGGCCTTCCTTCACGATAATGTAGGTCTCTTGACTTGTTAACCGGATCTGGAAGATCGTCAGATCCAATGAATATATATATATATATATATATATATATATATATATTTATATATATATATATATATATATATATATATATATATAGATATATATATATATATATATATATTCCTTCTTTCTTTCATACTATTCGCCATTTCCCGCATTAGCGAGGTTGCGTTAAGAACAAAGGACTGGACCTTTGAGGGAACACCCTCACCTGGCCCAATTCTCTGTTCCTTCTTTTGGAAAATTAAAAAAAAACGAGAGGGGAGGATTTCCAGCCCCCCGCTCCCTCCCCTTTTAGTCGCCTTCTACGACACGCAGGGAATACGTGGGAAGTATTCTTTCTCCCCTATCCCCAGGGAAAAAAAAAAAAAAATATATATATATATATATATATATATATATATATATATATTCTTTTCAGTCAGAGGTTCGCTTAGGCCCACAACGTCCTTCCATCCTCCTGATCCGTTTAACTGTGCCATCACGCCTGCTCTGCTGTGGCAAATAAGCCGAGGTGATATTAGAAATCAGGAGGGCGACTCCTGAGCAGCCTGGGCAGGGAGGACTGGCGGGGCTAGCCACACACACACACACACACACACACACACACACACACACACACTTCATTATACACTCATGATGACGAAATAAGCAAATGATTGCGTACTTAACGACACGACAACGTAATAATAACTATATAAACATAACCATTAAACAAAAACATTTCTATATAATGTTAACACAATGAACGCAGTCATAATGTAAACATAAAGAATGTAAACGTAATGTAAATATAAACACGTAAACTAGGATGAAAATAATGGACTCCCGTGGTGTAGCGTTCCTGACCGTGACGCATTCACGGGGCCGTGCAGGGTCGAGCGCATAGGTTCGAATCCTGGTTACGGCAGTCCGTCCACAGTCAACCCACCTGCTCATCCACCCCACTGGGAGTTAGTCGATAAAATGGGTACCTGGTTCAGGCTGTTATATATATATATATATATATATATATATATATATATATATATATATATATATATATAGAGAGAGAGAGAGAGAGAGAGAGAGAGAGAGAGAGAGAGAGAGAGAGTTAGTTAGTCAATGGGATGGCTATGTTGAGTGCCTCAGCTGCCCGCGCCGTCTCAGCTAACATAAGCCCAGCGTTAGCTTAACCATGTAAACAACGGTATAAACACATGAATATAACGACTGTCCACACGAGCAGTCACGACTACCAACGTAAAGCCATACTATACGTACGGACGCCTGACACCCAAGACAACGTTCATCTTCTGCTTCCGGATCGCATCTCCTCCTGTATTATGCCGGCCACACTCGGCAGCAATAACACTCTGGAGTTCAGGTCTTAGTCTCCTTCTCATCCACAGCCATGTAAACTTCGCCTTTAGCGAGGGGTGTCCTACTCAACACCACCACCCGTCGTTCCAATGATGGTCTCCGCGCTCACACTGCCAGTACTCATGCTGCAATGTCGTTGCGTACCCACGAGAGTGTCTTTTACGACTCTTGCTTCTCTCACGGTCCTCCACACATCCACCGGATTTATATCAGTGTTTTCCAGGGTATCTTTCCACTCCCCCTCACTCCAGGCTGGTTGTACTGGTA
The DNA here is from genome assembly GCF_036320965.1 of Panulirus ornatus. Classification (NCBI taxonomy): domain Eukaryota; kingdom Metazoa; phylum Arthropoda; class Malacostraca; order Decapoda; family Palinuridae; genus Panulirus; species Panulirus ornatus. The sequence goes on from NC_092224.1 coordinate 65,096,172, forward strand.
CATCTCTACTGGTTGTACTGGTACATCTCTATCTTTCGAGTGTAAACTGGTTAGTTCCCTCAACATCTCTTCCCATACGCCAGATACTTCACCTTCTAAGCTCCTTATTGGAATCACTCTGTCCTCTGCTGGTAAACCCACCTGAGCTCATTACCCCCCTACAGTACCTTCCTTCAAGACCCACCTGCAGTACCCACTCTCATTACCCCCCTACACTACCTTCCTTCAAGACCCACCTATAGTACCTACTCTCATTACCCCCCTACACTACCTTCCTTCACCAGACATCTACACTCCCCGCCCTCAGTACCCCCTACACTACCTTCCTTGGTTCCATGTAAACCCGTGAAGTAATTCCTTTATCTTATCAGTTACTTTTCTCTCATATCTCCCTTCTTCTTGTCCCGGTGACGTCAGGGCTGGCTATCTTGTTATCTTCCACATGAAGACGGACTCCTGTATCCTCCCTGTGTGTGTGTGTGTGTGTGTGTGTGTGTGTGTATTCCTATGCTTCACTAACACCTGGGAAACCATTCTACTAACCTCTGTCTGTTCCCGCCTCCCTGTGACCCATTGTTGCCACACGTCTGTACGGCCTCGTTATAGATTCCAATGACTTACAGAAAGTCTCTATATACGCAGGTTTTGGATCTCAGCCTCTCTGTCGATCTTGAGGTGGCTGTTTAAGATTTAATTGTGTCCTCTGTAGTTACCACCGTTCTGTCTTCTCTATATATCTAAGCACTTCTATCATTATACAGTTATTCACAAGTGGAGGTCTATAAAAAAAAATAAATTTCAAATTATTCCACCTTTAACCCCCACAGTTTCTGATACCTCCCACTATCACATACAGCCTCGAGGGCCCCAGTGGTCATCTGCTATTGAATTCCTCTGTATCATCCCTCGTATAAGGCTATGTGTGCGAGGACAAATTTCAGCATGGACGGGTACGCCTACACAACTAACCATAGTGACGTCTCACACACACGTCTGCTGGCATCAAATGGTGTGTTACACACCCCTTTCTGGGTACCTGATCATCCATGAGTCTTCATCCCAGCAATGGTTGAGGTAGCCCACTCTGCATCCTTCTACGTGAAGTCCCACACAATATGAACTTCCCCTCCACTCTGCCCGCCTGACCTTGCACTATCATGGTCCTTCACTGTCGCTCACTTCATCATCTTCCCTTCGTTCCTGTGATCACACAGCTGAGTTATGGGGCCGATATCGTCGGGGACTATCCTCTCTACAATGTACTCTTTATAAAGACCACTGTTCACTATCATCTAAAATCTTATGGTTCCTAAACCTTTCCCCAACCTCCTTCTTCCACTCACCAGTGCTGGGCTACCCAAGCTCATCCTCTCTCGTTCCACCCACCAGTGAGGCTTGACCTACCCCCACTAACTCCAGATTCCACTAAATAGAAGGGCTAGACCTTAGCCCAACACTCCTTCCACTCACCAGTTGTGGGCTAGACCCCCTCTTCCCTCTCGTTCCAGCCACCAGTGGGGCTAGACCCGTCGCTCCTGAACCTCCTCTCACTCCCCTGTTGTCGTCCACTTCTCTCGGGAGAAAACCCAACATGTGTGACTTGCCATCCTCGCTCGGTGTTCAACCCTAACTATGCCTCTGATGTCTGGCTCACATTCAATTTCTATTTCATCCCCCCGCCATATGTGCAGACATGATCATGATCAAGCACCTGTTTGCATTTTGTCGAATCCTTCCGTCCTGAAGGTGTATGAGAAGATGGCTCGTGTCCTGCGCTCACACTAGATTACCCTTTATTCTCTCTCTCTATCTTCCTCGTTTACAGTTCCTCGCAATCTTCCAGTTCGTAGTCCTGCTATACGGCAGCTCGATGTCTTATCTCCATCTTAAATCTGATGTTCACTGGGCGTCGCTTCCCTCTTGTGGGCGTCGTCGCCTTCCCTCTAGTGAGCGTCGCTTCCCTCTTGTGGGCGTCGCCGCCTTCCCTCTAGTGAGCGTCGCTTCCCTCCAGCAGTCGTCGCTTCCCTGTGTACATCATGTTCGGTTCCCTCCCACTAGTCACCACCTCCACACCAGTACTGACCACCTCCACACCAGTACTGCCCAGCAGGCGTGCGACTCTCCTGTCCTCGCCACCCAACATCCCGCCGACCTTCCTGGACACGCTGTTCATCGTTGCAAACCGGATGTCAGCGCCGCGCGACGTCTCTCCTGAGCGCAGGTGCCCTCGCTGGGTGGTGCCGCGTGTGGGCCAGGCAGCGACCACGAGACGTGAGGAAGACGACCTGCCTCAGTGTCTCTCGTATGACCAGCGCGTCACACGGCCAGCCGGAAGCAGTGTCCGACTGTGAAATGCTCCTTATCTTCAAGTTGGCAAACGTAGTCACTCACTCATACGCAGACTATGGTAAGCAGTGTACACACACACACACACACACACACACACACACAAGATAAGGGAGGGAGGTCGACCCTCTTAAAAAAAGGACACCATTAACTTTCAGTACAACCTGATGGATGACGCATTCAGACAACACATAATGGGACACATTACCGCTAGAAAACGTGCACAGTGACGCTTATCACTTACAATCCACTATGATTGTGTACTAACCCACACCTGCTATAGAATGATAATAATGAAGGAAGATTGACGATGGTGAAGGCAGTAGCGAAACACGCCCTCCAGGCAGATACCAAGGAATACTATGGAATTCAGACAGCACCAGCAGACCACTGGGTCCCTCCGAGGTTGGTTGTGATAGAGGAGGAGATATGAGAATCACAGACCAGTGTGTTAAGAGGAGAAATACGTATATATTACAGATAGGAAAAATATCATATGCTTATCATGTAGTTATCTATATCAAGTCGTGTGATCGAAATAATCGGAACCTTTGATCACTGTGAATGCCTGTATCAGATCCCCTCTTAACCTTCTCTTTTCTACATCAAATACATTTAAGTCGTTTGGTCGACTCTCACAGGATTTGTTTCTCTGTCCGGGAATGACCTTAGTACCTCGTCTCTGTACTCTACCCATTCTTTCGATGTCGCTCCTCATGTAAAGTGACCAAAACTGTACATAATATCCACGATGGGGGCGCGCGAGTGAATGGTAGAGTAAGGGTAATTTCCCTGGACTTCAATTCGGTAGCCCAACCTCCAATTCCAAGAGATTTGTTTGCTCTTTTTTTCTCATTGCTTCTGTGCACTGTTTACTCGGCTTTACAACACCAAAGATTATTACACCTGTGTCTTTTTCTCATATTCACCTTTTGCAGTTCCACAGAATTTGAACTGTAGCTTGCCTTTTCATTTCTACCACCGACGTGTAAAACGCTGCACTTACCGATATTACTATTCAGTTCCCACCTACGAACCCTGGCCATCAGTTCGTCTATTTATGTCCGTCTGAAGCGGCAGACGTTCAATTTCTGTTGAAGATTTATTTCCTTGCCTTGGGCATCGCCTGCGAATTTCAATATCTCACAGTGCAGCCCGTCACCAATAACATTAACGGATATGAGAAAGAGAACCGGTCCCGGGACTGATCCCTGTGGTACACCACTTGTTACGGTCAACCAGTCGGAGGCTTGGCTGGTAATCATAATTGTTTAACGACCAGTCACCCAATATCCTAACCACTGAAGTACAACCCCATCTATACCATGTGCCAACTTTAACTAGTAACCTTAGATGATAAACTTCATCAAATGCTATTTCAAAATCTAGACCGATGACATCAATGCATGCTTCCAAGAAGAAGGAAAAGTTCTGGTTCTGAAAAAGAAACAGAACAGATGAGCAAGCACAGATGCAGGGTCTGAGGCACACTCTTTCAGTAAACGGGGGTGGATGCCATCAGGACCATAAGCCTTGCTTGTGTCCAGTGAGAGAAGCGCTCTTCGGCCAGTCCGAAAGAGATTACGGGGAGTAGTACTGGATTAGTAAGAGGAGCATCAAGGGATGAAGGAATGTTAATAGTCATCCAAGTGGAGTTAGAGGAGAAACGGGAACTAAAGAGAGTTGCTTTATATACGGAGAGACAGATATAGTACCCGTCAGAACGGAAAAGTGAAGGAAAGGTAGAGCGACAGAAGATACCCTTAGCTAAAGACGAAAAAGGCCCATTAGTGAATGACGAGGAGAGAATATCTCACTTCCTTTGAACAAAAGAACTCTTAGCCTCACGAATAACGTGCATGCAATGATTACGGGCAATGATAAATGCCAAATGGGAGTTAGAGAAAGGCGAGTTTTTCCAAACCCGATTGCCGGATCCCTTGCCTGAATGGCCTCGGAACAGGAACGGTTGAACCATGGATTGGAGAAAGAGGTCGTGGAGGAAGAGGGGATTAATGTTTCCAATCCCGCAACAATAACCTCTGCCATGCGTCGGTCAGAGACAAAAGCATCACCACATACGAAACAGTAATTTACCCAAGGAAAGTCAGAAGAGAATTTCCGTTAATTCATACCAGTCAGCTTTGTTGTGGTGTCAGTATTTCCTCTTAAAAGGGGCTTCTGGAGGGGGAGGTGCTGTTAAGATAGATACAATTATGACAGGGTGGTCAAGTGAACCAACTGGAGGCTGACTGTAGTGACAGCGGGATGAATTAGAGATGAAAAACAGATCCACAATATAAGGAGAATGGTCACAGAGGTCAGGAATATAGTTAAGGTGGGAGATACTTTGCTTTAAATCACTGAGAATGGAGAACGTGGGGCTTCGCTTCCCATCACCATCATCCGTATGGGAGGAATTCAACCTTTCCCTATGGTGAACGTTGAAATCCCCGAGGAAGAGGATCTCGGTTTGAGGGTGAGAGCATGTCACAGTCTCATGGCAGGAGTTGATACAGTAAAATATATAAAAATTGTAGAACTAAAAGATTAATAGTCGAAAAAGAAGAAAAAAGTGGTAGTTGTGAGAAAAACCTTGAGCCACATAGCATCAAATTTTGGGGACTTTAGGTCCCCGAGACGTACAACAAGTGTGTTGATACTGAAATATGCAGACATCACCTGTGAACCGGAATCGTGAGTGGAAATTAAAGATGCATATGTGAAAGAGGCTAGTGAGAACATCATTAGACAAGTGAGCCTCAGAAAATAAAACGTAAGATATTAGGAGATGTACTAGACATATGGTGTTCAACGGAAGACACACGTTACTAGAGAGATCGAGAATGTTGGTAAAGTTAATAGAAAAATAGGAGGGTCTACCATTAATCAAGCAGAGTTGCCACACATTAACGATTCCGACGAAAACGACGCTGAGAGTCATGTGTTAAATTGGTGGTCTTCTAAATGGTTTACAATCTTATCCCGACTGATGGTTTCCATAACTTTACCAACTGCAGACGTTGGGTGGTTGGACGATAATTATCGGGCAGTGATTCATTACCTTTCCAGGAAAACTGGATGTTCCATCAGCAAGCTTCCATTCCTCTAGAACTCTCCCCGTAGCGAGCGACTTACTGTAGAGGGCAGTCAAGGGCTTGACTATCTCATTTTGCGCCTCGGATAAAACTGATCTGGGCCAGCTGTTGATCTGTCCTGATATTACATTTTTAACTCTTATGTTCAAGTGTAGCAAAATGTTTCGCTCTCTCAGCGCTGGGCCTGGATTCGGGACATGAGGTGTATTTATGTATCATACGAACCTCTAGCAGCCAGGCTCGAACCCGGGGCCTTTTGCAGTGTAGGTGTTTCTTTAGCTATGTCAACGATATACGCTTCGTACTGACCATCACTATGACGTACGAGTCTCATAGTTTCTCTACGCAGACTGCGCTAACGAGGGAATCCAGCTGGTCACAAGAAAAGACAGAATATTCCGATTCTCACGGAGACAGAAAGCCATGGGTACACAAATTCCTCAAATTAATACAGAATATCCCACACCGTCACGTTACAGAGCTGATACGCCGTCACGGCTTGGACGTTGTCCTTACACGTCACATCCTGGAAAGAAGACAACAGTCGGGGAAGATAACACCGATTGCGGAATGTGATCACATAACGCTGGAGTTTGACTGTGTGGTTGGAGACCACTCAAGAGAAGGATCAGAGGAGTTACAGGACCGAGATGATAACCATGATCATGGCAACCCACAGCCGAGGTGAAGAAAGGCTTTCAGACACTGGCAAATGGGATTCTATACCCAAACTACACGACCACTCTTCTGTAAGGTTCTTTGACATCTACAAAGTGGGGCTCGGAGCATATATATACCCCAATATGGAAAGTGAGGACAAGAGTCAACAGAGAGAGAGAGACGCATGGTTCAGTTAAAAAAAAAAAATAATGTCAACTAAAAGAGAGCAGATGAAGATGTAGAGGAAACAGTAACCAGCCAGAACATGACAGGTGTCACAGAACGAGAAAAGAGACAGGTGCTTCAACATAAGGAGGGAGGAGCGGAGAAACTCTGAAAAGAATACAGAAGACATGGCAACACACAAACCAAAATCTGTTGGGACTGAGAGGGAAGAACTACAGTGGATGATAAGGGAAGAGGCGAGGACATGATCATCATCAGCAACATGGAAGTCTCCAGTGTGTCTTGAGGACACATTCTTGTACTTATAACTTGATACCAAAATACCAATTCTGAAGCGTGCTCAACACCCCAAAATTTTCATTACTAGTGATTTTACCGGACAAAATGTACTTAGAAAAAAAATCAAATATTTTAGATGTAATTTTTTTTTTTAGCTCTACCCGCCACGTCTGTATTACTAATCAGCTGATGTATATGCGTCTTTTAGGTCATGCTGGTGAGTCTCGACTATTGCAAGGACGCTGCAACCTAAGCCCACAGGTAGCTAGTAATGTAGCGCCATGTCCTCCTGGCCTCAGCCCTCATCTTGAACAGATGCCATTCATGTACAAGAGCAACTCCGTGGCGGCACATGATGCGCTCCCCCCCAGCACACGACCCTCGCTTCCAGCGATGCCACGACCTAAGGCAGACTTGACGGCTGAACTCACCGCTAAGGTCACTGCAGATGGAGACAATCCTGCTGTTAAACCACACACTAGCACTGCCCTACCCAGAATGACGGAGGAGATATCTGGCATTGTGGTAGATCCTGCAGCTGCCACCTCACCTGGCAGGTCACATGCCCTGAACACGTCGTGTGAAGCAAAGGGGGGGGGGGGGAGAGAGAGAGAGAGAGAGAGAGAGAGAGAGAGAGAGAGAGAGAGAGAGAGAGAGAGAGAGAGAGAGAGAGAGAGCTTCCACTTCTCATCTCCCTCACCCAACGCCAAGGAGACAGTGCCCTTCGTCTGTCCCCTGCTTCCTGATCAGTCTTCTCCCATAGTGCCAGCCCTCGCAATGTCTGTTTTCTTCACCTTCTTCCCTCTTGTTTTAAGCGAGCTGTTGATGACGTCACTCCCGCACATTCTAAGACGTCAGGTTGGGGGGTGGGGTCTTCCCTCTAAGACGTCAGGTTGGGGGGAGGGGTCTTCCCTCTAAGACGTCAGGTTGGGGGGTGGGGTCTTCCCTCTAAGACGTCAGGTTGGGGGGAGGGGTCTTCCCTCTAAGACGTCAGGTTGGGGGGGTCTTCCCTCAAGAGTTACAGTTCAAACACCTCTTGGCATACCCCCATGTCTTGACTTCTCGGCACAAGGCCACAACACATTAAGCTGGTTCTTATCAGCTATTCATAACAGAGAAATGACATTCAAATCTTATCTTGATGTGTCTCATCTTATCCATAACTTATCCCAGTGTCTTCAGTGCTCTCATTCCTGCAGCCTGGGTCTGTGTACTTGATTTGGCTGTAGAATGAGCATGTCTCCGATCCATACATTATATACAAATGGTCGTAGAATAATGGTATATATCACCGTTTGTTCTGCCTTTCAGTTTTGGGTAATGCATGCTTAAGATTGCACTGTATTTCATGATTCACTTGGTTATTCCCATTTGCTGTAGATTTTCCTCACTATTTTACTCAAGTATCTAACATTACCCACGTGTTACAGTTGGTGCTCTACTATATATATATATATATATATATATATATATATATATATATATATATATATATATATATATATATATAAACAACACTGTTCTCTGTTTCTGGTAATGTTCATCACCACCGTTTTTGCTTTTACAGATTTCTAAACCACTTCTGTTGAAAAACCTGACCACTATCCACCACCCTGGTTCCATGTGCTTGTATCGTTCGAAATCATTATCAAAAAATAGTTTTCATTACTTTTAATGGTTCGAAAGGATCTCTGTAGACGGGGGTAACTCTCTCTCTCTCTCTCTCTCTCTCTCTCTCTCTCTCTCTCTCTCTCTCTCTCTCGCGCGCGCGCGCGCGCGCGCACACACACCCGGCTTAGGCTGGGGTACGTGTGAGCACATATGTAAATAGGATTAAAGACATGTTATGCACACACACACACACACACACACACACATATATATATATATATATATATATATATATATATATATATATATATATATATATATATATATATATATACAAAGTTAAGAAACGGCGCAACAAATTTGTAAAACACTTTCCCCGCAACACACAAACAGTAATCACACACTTTCTTCCTAAATTTCAATATTCTCTCTTGCATGATTTTTTATATAAACCTTCTTTCGAAAAAAGTATTTCACTTATATCTAAATCCTCAGCGTTTTACCGTGCCTTGTCCCTACCAGAACATTCAAATTCTCTTTCACTCGACACTTCCTATATTTTCATCAACATTCTGTTTCATCCCTTCTCGTGAGAAGCCTTCATCACTGAAACCAATAAGCCACTCCTCCAACTCCCTATAATTTTTCTTTTTTTCACTCGAGTATGTATATAGTCATGTACGTACACACGGTAAAAAAGATATCTTCCCACACTGGGTACCGATGGATTTCGAAATGGTGAACACAACTCAGGTGTTGTCATGATGGAGTTAGCACACGTGAATGTGAGACAGGTTTCCTCATAATGATGGTGGTAGCTAGCCCCACACTTTGCTAGTTACATCCCATCGAAATATGGAATCACATATCACAATGCACCATGAAGGCAGGCTGGCCCTACCCAGTGTGAGGGGCAGAGAAATGTGCATTTCTCAAAGACTTTCCTCCGTGGTGTCATATTGTTTCACACCTCTATCTCCTCTCATCCTCATCCTTTGAATGCCTATGTAAGTGACCTCGTAAACACAATATACAGGAAGGGTGATATTACGCTGCCTTGTCTCACACCAGTAGCAATATCAAACCACACATCACTTCTACATCCTGTTCTTCCATGACACGAAGAAGGGTTATGCGTACTCCTTAAAGCTGTCTTCAAGCCATCTCGTAAAAGCTTCGACCTGGCACACTTCACCAGCTCAAGTCTTCGGTAGTGAGGAAAAGACCTAACAAGTCTACAGTGGCACACTTCACTAGCTCAGTCTTCGGTAGCGAGGGAAAAGCCCTTACTTAAGTCTACAACGGCAATGAAAACATCTTTCCCAACCCACCCGCCACTTCTCCTACGGAGTCCTCCATAGTACATGTCGCGTCTCTGCTGCGTTTGTTCTTTCCTGCGTCCCATAATAATACTCCGTTGCCCGTCTTGTTCTCACTCTCCAGGACTCCTCCGCGTGACTGGGGGGTCGCGAGGGAGAACCCCACGGTAATCATCGCAGCCTCTCCAGTTTCCCCGACCAGTTTGTACCAACACCGATCGTGCAACCACGCCGAGGGTGCCGACCCGCCACTCGCAGGCGGAGCCACCAGCAGCATCCATTCTCCTGTGCCTCTGTACATGAGAACTTGACAATGTTACAATACTCGTCTAGGATTCTCTCTCTCTCTCTCTCTCTCTCTCTCTCTCTCTCTCTCTCTCTCTCTCTCTCTCTCTCTCTCTCTCTCCTCACTTTATCAGGGTTCGAATCTCCTCTTTTCACCATTTCCTACCTTGTTCAACAAGTTTAGAGCGGTGCCCCCCACCGTATCCTAGTGATGTGGTGATTCACCTTGTCCACAGAGCCTCTTCCTCCTCTTGCCTCATCATGAGACTAACGACATCCTGCGTCTCCACTTGGCCGCCTCCCTCTACATCCTCCGTCTCCACTTCGTCACCTCCCTCTACACTGTGCGTCTCCACTTCGTCACCTCCCTCTACACTGTGCGTCTCCACTTCGTCACCTCCATCTATATCGTGCGTCTCCACTTCGTCACCTCCCTCTACAAGATGTTCATGTTCCTCTACGATGAGTAACTGTACATCGCTCATCCGTTTTCTATGGCGAATCTTTTGCATTTCCCTCGTTAATGTTATATAGTTATGAATGACCCTCCCTCTATGTTATTACCAGACGATACTATCTCCTTTCAAGTATGTCGTGTATCTTTATCCTAAGACTGGTCCCTGATCTTGCCTTACTCTTTTTGATTTCATGAATATCTCTTCTAGTCTGTCTGTAAGTTGATGTCGTCTCTGGTGTTCTCCACTGGAAACATGTTCTAGATTTCTTCGTTTACCCGTTAATTTCCTTTGTCTTGTGAGGAAGAACGCTTCTCCCTTCTTCCACCCACTCTATGGTTGCAAATATCTCTTCTGTTATTTTATCGACATTTATCTTCAAGATATTCCAATCCCAGAGGGGAGGGTGTCCCAATATATTCTTTCCCTTTTTTTCGCCCATATGTTTCTTTCTTCTCTGTAGCCCTACCCAGCGTATGAACCCGTAAGGCTTCCAGTTCTAAATACTTTCCCCCTTCGCTTTTTTTTTGCTGAATTGGTGTCTTGGGTACAATCAAGACAGCCACCACTGACTTACTGTCAGCCTTCACACACACACACACAGCAGTATGACTGATATTTGCAATTCTATATCAGTAAATACCATTTTTTCACCTCATTTCCCCGTAATGCTGGTCCACTTACAATCTCCGTCCCTCTGTCTTATAAATAATCAGTTGTGGTCTTAAAGAAATTTGTACCAGAGAAAACAGAGCCATTCTCCCTCTGTATTTCGATTTCCTTTTCCAAATGGTTCATTCGTGCTTTCTATTTCATCTCTTTCCTTCTCAACTCTAGCAATAAGATCTCCTTTTACCAATACATTCATCCTCCTACATCTGCACCAGCTCCAGGTCTTCCTCCCCCTGTATACATCTGAGGGATGCGATGTCGTCTATCTGTTATGACCAGGGTACACTTTGGTAATCATACACTCCTCATTCTTGCCTCAATACAGAGTCTACAGTGAGGAATAACCCCCCACCTTCCCTTCTCAACTTCTCTTGTACAACACAACAGAAATGCGTCTCAATTTCCCACATGATCGTCGACTCATCATCGACAGAGCCAAGTACCCAACTTCCTTCTCCTCTCTCTCTCTCTCTCTCTCTCTCTCTCTCTCTCTCTCTCTCTCTCTCTCTCTCTCTCTCTCCCCGTCCAGTACACCCACCTCCTCTTTGAATCTATCGATGTCTATCATCCCCCACAAAACTGACTCTGGGAGCTGAGCCTTGCATGTTTCCAGTCTCGTGTGCCACTGCAGTACCTGGCTTCCACGGGCGATCCTTGGGATTCCAGCCAGAGCGCACAGCCGACTCCTCCGGGTCTGCTGCGGTTTCTCAAGACTACGAAATCACTGCCTGCCTCCCGTCCGCGGCCCACACTATGGTAATCACGGCAGTTGCCTCGACGGCTTCCGTACACACGTGCTAGTGGGTGAGGGTCAGCCATTACGACACCACTTGAAGGTGGTATACTCCCATGTCCTGGTGAGCTAACGTCACAGTACTATATATATATATATATATATATATATATATATATATATATATATATATATATATTATCCCTGAGGATAGGGGAGAAAGAATACTTCCCACGTATTCCCTGCGTGTCGTAGTAGGCGACTAAAAGGGGAGGGAGCGGGGGGACTGGAAATCCTCCCCTCTCGATTCTAATTTTCCAAACGAAGAAACAGAGAAGGGGGCCAAGTGAGGATATTCCCTCAAAGGTTCAGTCCTCTGTTCTAAACGCTCCCTCGCTAACGCGGGAAATGGCGAATAGTATAAATATATATATATATATATATATATATATATATATATATATATATATATATATATATATATATATATATATATATATATATTCGCCATTTCCCTCGTTACGAACAGAGGACTGAGCCTTTGAGGGAATATTCTCACTTCCCTCGCCCCCCCTTCTCTGTTCCTTCTTTTGGAAAAGTAAAAACGGAAGAGGAGGACTGGCCCTTCAAACAACACACTTTAAGGAGAGCGCAGGCCTGAGGGGGTGTGTCAATATGGCACGTGATAACCATCCTACGGGGAGACCAGACAGACGAAAGCTCTGAGGACGAGGCCACAGAGGAGAGACCAACACTCAGATCGGTGCAGGAGGGAACCAAGAACGAGTCCTCGCGCACAAGTTACTACACCTGAGTCTCAGACGCAAGAACAAGTCTGTACTTTTAAGTCACCTGCTTTTCAAATAATCTGTAAAGCAAGTCCTTTTTTCCCCCTCTTCCTCAATGGCTCTACCTTCCCCAAGGTGATACCTCCCTCCTCCCCTCCCTTACAGGCTGAGGTGAGGGTGGTGGAGACAGGAGGGGGAGAGCGGTGTGTGTCACACAGCAGGCCACGGGCGGCTGGCGTCATGCGATGGATGATGGGCCTGGCTGGGCGGGTTTACCTCGGCGGGGACCAGACCTTCATGGGTCTGCCATGCGGCGTCATGCGTTATGCCACAAGGGCGGCGCCCTGTCAATCTTCCTAGGACGCCTCCAAGGACCCACTGCTTTGATTACCATCTCATATATATCTATCTTCTATCTAGGCTAATCGTATTCTATTCTTACTCCAGCCCAAAGACAATCATACGGGCAATTGCGAACAATCGTAATGGAATCGAAACATGCAACCAATTGAGAACAGCAGTTCGTGTGTTTACTTAAGTTAGAGTTAAGTCAGTGAGGATAGGCAAACTTTTGCTTATCAGTTCTGATCAAGCCACTTCCTCTTAAGTTTACGGTAAATAGAAATATGGATGAGAGCGGTCAGCTGTGACGGTTACTGACAAAGAAAACGGACTTGGATACCCCCATTTTTTTTCTTTCTTTTTTTCTATCCCCCAATGTTACTGCATCAGAAATGCCAATACGAGGTCGATGGTAATCAACCATGCAACGGACGTATTAATGAAGATGAATAAACACGCCTTACGTTATACACTTACGTGTATAAATACGGTAGTAATCATCAATCAAGGCGAGTCTAGCTAGCTAGCGTCGTCCACCAAGACATCAACACACTTATCTACCCACAGCGCGGGATGAAGACCCATTATTTACTGCCAACAAACTTCCAAACTGCCACTTGGCTCGTCACGGTTGTATACCCAACTAATGACGTCGTTCGTGCCCACGCATTAATGGTGCTGCTTGACCGACGAAGACTGATCACGTGTGGCTCAACGTGCGTGATGTACGTACGTATGTATGTACTGGAGGAGCCACTACACGTACATGTTGTGCGTTCTGTGAAAAAAAAATAAAATGCTTGTCCAGACGAAGTCTGGTCACGTGATCACAGATAGCGAGAAACCTTGCCTCGGTGTGCGAATATATATATATATATATATATATATATATATATATATATATATATATATATATATATATATATATATATATAGTGCATATGAACGCGCACTTCCATATAACATACTGCTAGGCTACGATCTCCCCTAAAAGGGAAATGGCTGTCGGAGGTTTGTACGCAATATATATATATATATATATATATATATATATATATATATATATATATATATATATATATATATATATATATATATGAACCAGTGGAAGTGACGTGGGGATGCAGGACGTGCCTAATGGACCGGAGCATCAGGTCTACCTGCCCAAGCAAGTGGCTGGCACGCCTGCTGCTGTCATGTCGTCGTATAACACGACCTTACAATGATGCCCAGAGTAAAGGCTTTGAAGGGTCTACTGGGATGAGGTGTTATACAGGGAAGTGTTAGCTCCTGTGACACCCCCCGCCCCCTCCTCCCTTACTGCGGTCATCAGGCAAAGGTGGTGGGGTAAGGTGGGTTAGCTCCTGTGTCGCTTCTATTGCAGTCATCAGGCAAAGGTGGTGGGGTAAGGTGGGTTAGCTCCTGTGTCGCTTCTATTGCAGTCATCAGGCAAAGGTGGTGGGGTAAGGTGGGTTAGCTCCTGTGTCGCTTCTACTGCAGTCATCAGGCAAAGGTGGTGGGGTAAGGTGGGTTAGCTCCTGTGTCGCTTCTATTGCAGTCATCAGGCAAAGGTGGTGGGGTAAGGTGGGCTAGTTCCTGTGACGCTTCTATTGCAGTCATTAGGCAAAGGTGGTGGGGTAAGGTGGGTTAGCTCCTGTGACGCTTCTATTGCAGTCATTAGGCAAAGGTGGTGGGGTAAGGTGGGCTAGTTCCTGTGACGCTTCTATTGCAGTCATTAGGCAAAGGTGGTGGGGTAAGGTGGGTTAGCTCCTGTGACGCTTCTATTGCAGTCATTAGGCAAAGGTGGTGGGGTAAGGTGGGCTAGTTCCTGTGACGCTTCTATTGCAGTCATCAGGCAAAGGTGGTGGGGTAAGGTGGGCTAGTTCCTGTGACGCTTCTATTGCAGTCATTAGGCAAAGGTGGTGGGGTTGGGTGGGTTAGCTCCTGTGTCGCTTCTATTGCAGTCATCAGGCAAAGGTAGGGCGTGGGGTAGATGCATCAGGTTGTATAACGCTCACGAACAGTCAAATGTGGTGACAGCTCTCCTGCTGGTGCCACGTTCAGCCTCGCCCGAGCCACAGACCACCACGCACAAGGCATTACAGAGGTGGTTGTTCTGAAACATAAAGTTTCACCAGTTGTGTAAAAGGCGGCTAACTCACTAAGCCCCAGTGTGTTATTTGTACAGAAATGTTGGCAACCGAGACCTTAAACCCGTCAAAATTAGAGACTGTGTGTGTGTGTGTGTGTGTGTGTGTGTGTGTGTGTGTGCGTGTGCGTGTGAACTCAAACTGCTAACGGGGGAGGAAGCACACCTGCCGGACGTGCTACCAGCTTCCAGAAGACACTGGGATATTGCCAACACTATAACGGGAAAATGATGCCGCACATCAGTTGTGGTGGACATGACGCGTACAGTGAGGCGCGAGATGTGGACTTAACACCTCAGCTTTCCTTTCAGTGTTAACACGATGGCCTGTGCGAACGTTCACAGTACCAGACCTTGCTACTAAGTGAGTCGCTAAAGAATATGCAAGCCATCATTACAGAAGCGCTTGACATGTCAAACCTTACAAGACTTGGTTCACGTAAGACATGTGTGGAAAGACGACTTTACTGAAGCTCTGCCATGTATGTCTGACTTCACCAACATACACAAGTCACACAGAGCACCGCAAAGCTACGTGAGTTGAACAGACTGGCCCGGGTGAGTTGCAGAGGAATGGGAAATGATGGTACAGCAATCATGACCGGTACAAATAGCAGAGTTTTGAGCGTAAACATCGAAATCAGCTGCTGATAACCCTTGATTCAGGTAAGCATCTTATTCTCCCGCGCAACCTTGGAGTTCCCAGAGCGTTTGCAATGACCTTTTACAGCAATGGGGTCAACATCACTAAAGTCAGCTTCCTGGACAGCCAACGTACTTCTGAGGCGTCGTATGTAGGAATGGGAGATTGTCACCATCTACTTTCTGACCCAAGATGAAGGTGGTGGGTGGTTGTCTGTGGTGAGGGAGCTCACAAGAGTGTACATCACCTCAGGGAAGATGCTCACACATCTGGTAGAACAACGCTCCCATTCGTCCAGTGAGATTTTTAATGACATTCGGATAATGGAGCTGTCATGTTTACTCTCAAACCTTGTTCAACAATGACAGTTCTATAATGAAGATGTTATGGCCACCTGACTTCCCTCGCAATTTTCACCGAATTGAATTTCGGACGAGGAAATGACTTGAGATCGTGAACGCGTTCAAGGAATCTAAATAAAAAAAACAATTACCTCTCTGGCAAACACGACTTGAGATAGTAACTCGAGATGTTTACCTCTACCATGTCACGTGTGGCACACGCTTACATGACGCTGCGTTGTCTCAATTCAAATCGCTGTTTTTCAGCAGAGAAGTTTGATAAAAAAAAAGAAAAAAAAATGAAAATGAGGTAGTGTGTGGAAACTCCTGATTCTTACAATCCTCAAACTATGGATCGAAGGAAAACCTGAAGCCTATGTAAGAGATATTTTCTTCCTGAAGTCTAGATAAGAGACACACCCGTTGCACCTGACCTGCGACAACATACCGAAAACACACACACACACACACACACACACACACACACACGTCAAAGCCTGATGCACACTATAGCTCCGCTCCCGGTCCGCTCCCGGTTCGCTCTCGCTCCGGTCACGCGCAAGCAACGGCCATCCTAGGAGGTCATTGTTTTGCCTCAGTCTTTCGAGAGACATCCCTTGTTCAGTAAGACCAGAGTCCTCCTGCAGCTATCCTCCACACCAACCTAGTATACATGGCAACCGAGATTTGACACTCTGACAAGGCTGGTAACCAGAGAGAGACACAACAGCGGAGCTGATACGTTTGTGGGGCTTTTTATCTTGTAATCAGATGTGACGAGATCGTGGACATACATGGGAGGCCACACCGTCTCCCCAAGTATGACAGGTATGCAATGGAAACTGGAGATCTTCTTTGTGA
Source organism: Panulirus ornatus (assembly GCF_036320965.1). Lineage (NCBI taxonomy): Eukaryota > Metazoa > Arthropoda > Malacostraca > Decapoda > Palinuridae > Panulirus > Panulirus ornatus. Next base: position 65,112,940 of record NC_092224.1, read on the forward strand.
TACTAAACGCCTTTTACGGACAGACCAAAACAAACCTGCAAGAAATGGCGCAACACCCCGTTGTAAATGCTTACTATACAGGGAGACTGTGAGCTTACGTCATGAACCAACTTTGTAACAAATTATGTTTAAAATCATCGGCTCACTAGGGTCTAACGAAGACCCCATAGCAACCTCTGTAATCCTTTAGCTTTACCACTCACAGGATGAGCGTAGGGTGCACACTAAACTGATAACTGCAAAACCGAGCAAAATTAAACCCACTCTTACCCATACTACATAAGAAAAGTTAACAGATATTTTGGATGAAGGTCAGTACACAGTATTGGGAGACAAGCCGGTAGATGGGTGAAATGGGCAGGTTGGGTTGTGGTATAGGGCAAGTCGGGAACATGGAAATGCAGATGGACGGTCACCGAGGTCTTATGAACTTGAAGCGGAGGAGGAAACTGAAGTGCAAGAGGTGGAGGAGGAAACTGAAGTGCAAGAGGTACTGGAAAAAAAAACTCTGGCCGGTAGACGATATACACGAATGATCAGGGCGAGGTTACTCAATGTGCTGAACTCTATTTAAATCAGGGATAGCCAAAAAAAAAAAAAAAACTTGTCCAGCGTTGCAACAAAAACCATGGATGCAGATGGTGTGGTACTTAACATCGTACTTTATCTTCGAGAGAGAGAGAAGCAATGTTAAGTGAGAGGTTTGGCAGGACGCTTTGCGAGATAGCGATCGCTGGCGGAGGAACAAAGAGGCCAGCTGCTCCGGTCCTCGTCCAGTTGGACTGCCATAGACAGTATATCCCGCGTCTGTTGACTGGTTCTCGCCATACTATCTCATCTTTGGAGTCGACTCCAACTTACGACTTGACTGGTTTGGCGAGGAGAGAGCCAGGGAGGGTGGGGACATACTATCAGTGAAGTTCTAGGCAGCTTTAAGATACAGAAAGAGCAGCGTGGCAAGCAACTACAAGGAATCAGACACATAATGAAGCGAACTGGAGCAAGCAACAAGATCAAGATATCCCTGTGGCTCTTCGGGAGGGACGACGAGTCTTAGTGCTACATCGCTTGGTTCCAAGACGCAAGAGGATTCAAACCATGTACTCTAGCGACACCTGGGTGGTATAAGAGGTGCTAGATAATGAGATCCGAGATGACCAGGTACTGATAACGGGCAGGAAGCCAGAAGGATAGGAAATTTGGGCAATCACAAAACCTGGATTACGCTGGATGAAGGGGAATCGGAGGTGGCCAGTGATAACAAGACAGGAAGAACGGAGAAAATGAATACCGAAACAATAGCAGGAAAACTTAGGCAGCCTTCCTGAAGTCGAAAGGGTTCCGAGATGACCTGGGATACACAGAGAAGATAGCAACAGTGTGAGAGTGAAAGTGCCTGAAAAGGAAGTTCTGGGAGAGAATATGGATGAACAGGAGGCCAGGAAGAATCCAGAGCGTACAGAAGACAAGGATCAGTACGGAAGGAACTCGAAGTTCGGAGGATCTGCAGGAAGGATTCGTGTACAGACGCCACGGTGTATGACGTGTGATAACCACATACATGGGACACATACCAAATAACTGGGAGGTGAGGGCAAGGAGGCAGAGATTGAACATTCCCGTCGTGAATTACAGGAAACATCACTGATGACGGTACGGTAAGAGCCTGGGGGAGTCAATTCAGCCCAGCAGACGCCCGAATGGAAACCCATGGCATATTTGGACGTGTCTATTACCGTAGTAACACTCCTTCATCGAAGCAGGGTACAGAGTGGAAACAGTTGAATATGTGACTATAAATAGAGCGACGTGATGGGGTTCCGCAGGGGGTGAGCAGTGACACTGGATATCATTATCACTTTTAAGATATCTCACTCGATCTTGGTTGTTGTGTGAGCGCGTCACTGCGGCCAAGAGGATGATGGACCGATAAGAGAGTCTGATGTTGGACGGTCGTCCTTGTAAACCTTGGGACGCTGGGCCTTACTGGTAAAGAACGAGTTCGAAGACAGGCAGCGAGTGTCAGGTGTGTGAAGCTAGATGTTATAGGTTGTAGCGATCTATATCATATAGCAAGAAATACTCAGAACCATAACTTGAGGTTCTGTTGTTATCATGTACACTCGGTAAAAAGAGTGTCTGTGCACAATACGTGTTAAACATTATGACACAGTCCAACGAATACTCAACCATTTGTGTCTTGACCAGCGACACGTTGGTAAACCCTTAAGTCAGGAGGTGCTATATAGGCGACTAGTGATATATCCTGTCTAATACTTAGGAACTATGTCCATATGAATAATATATAATGTTATCTACGCACTGGGAGTCTCACTCCACCACCGTGCTGCTGCTGATGTGGGGGTTGAGGAAAACACCGAGCTGGTGGCCAATATCACCAACGCCTTAGTCCTCATTATGGAGGGTTACCCTAGCTCCGCCTGTTGCCCGTGAGGTCTCCATCATGACTGGCATCACCACCACACTGGTGGCCGACAATGTTGGCTGAGGTACCACAATGTGTGTGTGTGTGTGTGTGTGTGTTCCATGAGTCGAGTAATGAACCTGTGAACCTTATCTCAGGTTTGGCAACACTGGCTGTGGGGTTCACACCTGACGTATTAACCAGAGCCAGGTATACCAACCCTCCCACAACATCCAGCAGCTGATCGATTCATTATCATGGAAGGTATCGGAACCACTGTGTACCGATACTTTTTTTTAAACCCACTATACGTACGTGCCTTAGGAGAACTTTGTGCGTGCGTTGTAATCTAATTTACGCTCCTTTTATGCTTTACATGAAGTAATCTTATATAGTGCCATTTTGTGCCATAACATTCATCAGTATTTCATTCTGTTTATGTAACCATTTGGAGCTCGTATCCTGTGGTAATGACCAGTGAATGTTTGGTAAGGATTTTCAGCGTAAGCATGGTTCACGCTGAAGTGTCTGAGGATTGGTGGAATGCATGTATACTGTCACTGTATTAAGTCGAAGGGGGTTTAAAGGTGAGTGTTTTAACTACAGAGGTGCAAGTTTGCTAAGTACACCTGGTAAGCTGTAGGTGGAGGGTACTGAACGAAAGGGTGAAGGCATGTAAAGAGAATCAATTGGGTATGAGCAGTGTAGTGGCAGAGGATGTGTGGATCAGGTGTTTGATTAAAAAATATGTGTGAGAAATACTTAGAGATACAGAGAGATTGTATGAGGTATTTATGGATCCGGAGAAAGCATTTGAAAAGGTTCATAGAGATGCTTTGTGGAGGGTCTTAAGAGTATATGGTGTGGGAAGAAAGCTGCTAGAAGCAGAGAAGTATATTTCAAGAAGGTAAGGCATGTGTGCGAGTAGGAAGAGAGGAGAGTGACTGGTTCCCAGTGAAGGTCGGTCTGCGGTAGGGGTGTGTTATGTCATCGTGATTGTTTAATTTGCTTACGCATGGGGTGGTTAGGGAGGTAAATGCAAAAGGTTTGGAGAGAGGCACGAATATGCAGTCTGAGGAGGGATGAAAGGGCATGGGAAGTGAGTCAGTTATTGTTTGCTGATGATACAGCACTGGTGACAGGCACGAGCGAGAAACTACAGAAGTTGGTGACTGAGTTAGGAAGAATGTGTGAAAAGAGGAAGTTGAGAGTATATGTGAATAAGAGCAAGGTTCTTAGTTTCAGCAGGGCTGAGGGACAGGTTAGTTGGGGGTGTGAGTTTGAATGGAGAAAAATCGGAAGTGAAGTATTCTAGATACCTGAGAGTGGATATGGAAGCCACTGAAACCATGGAAGTGGAAGAGGAGGGGAGCAAAGGTAATAGGAGTGCTGAAGAAAGAATGTTATCTTGGAGAGCGAAAATGGGTATGTCTGAAGGAATAGTGGTTCCAACAATGTTCTATGGTCGCGAGGCATGGGCTACAGATAAGGTTGTGCGGAAGAGGGTGGATGTGTTGGAAATCAAATGTTTGAGGGCTATGTATGGTATGAGGTGGTTTGATTGTGTAAGTAATGAAAGGCTAAGAGCGATGTGTGGCAATAAAAACTGTGGTTAGTGAGCAGAAAAGGGTAAGCTCAAATAGTTTGGACGTGCACGGAATAGAGTGAACTGGAACGATGTGGTACAACGGGGTCGACGTGCTGTCAATGGAATGAACTAGGGCATGTGAAGCGTCTGAGGTATACCACGGAAAGCTCAGTGGGGCCTGCTTGTGGATATTGCGCTGTGGTTTCGATACAGTACACATGAAAGCTAGAGAATGTATATGAGCGGATGTTACCTTTATTCGTCTGTTCCTGGCGCTACCTCGCTAACGCGGGAAAAGGCTGGTAACCACGAGGAAAATGACACAAGTTCCCATGTGCACTTTCGGGTAATGATCACATCGTCAGGGGAGATAAAAAAAAAATGAGACAGAAAACGTAGAACAGTCAGTTGATCTACAAGGAAGAGACGCAGCTAAGACGGATGGTGGTGTTCGGGTCTGGCATCATGCCTGTCAAAAATGTTTTCATTTGGACAGGAAAGGGAACTGTTTAATAATTTTGCCAACGTCAAAGCTACGATGTTTGTATGATGAGGTCCATGTGCCTCAGCAGTGCGGCAGTGTTGAGGATTCTGACAGAGCACAAGGTTCAGAGCATCTACAGTGAGCACTTGACCGAGTGTTCGAGGTTCAGATAAGCTACAGAGCGGCTGCCCGAGTGTGTGAGCTTCAGATTCAGAGTGGTTTGACCAAGTGAACCGGGTTTTTAGACCTGCTTCGCTGAGCGGTTGACTGATGGTTCAGATCTGCTTCGGTGAGAGAGACATAGACAGAATGTAGATGGTTCAAACGATGGAGAGAGAGAGAGAGAGAGAGAGAGAGAGAGAGAGAGAGAGAGAGAGAGAGAGAGAGAGAGAGAGAGAGAGTCAATTACTGAGGAACAGTCAGAGTAGCCCGTGAACAGTGGGGGATGAGCTTTGGTGAAAGCCTCAAAAGTCAGACGAGATGTGAATCCACGGAGGAAGGAAACGCGTCAGGTTTTTCTTTCTTCCTAGGTCGCCCTATAAGGTAAAGGACATGACACCTAGACTGGTCCATACCACTGAGGATACTGAGAGAGAGAGAGAGAGAGAGAGAGAGAGAGAGAGAGAGAGAGAGAGAGAGAGAGAGAGAGAGAGATTCAAACTTATCCAGTGAGATTTTCCCACTAGGCAGTGATAGCGAGTAGATAATAACTACAACTCTTGAGTGCATGACATAATAGTCACTATCACATACGTGAAACCTCTTGATGCGGCGGTCATCGGAGTCACAGATCTTCACAGAAAGAAAAATATACACTGAAATTCGGCCGTAGAAGGAACCAACTCCAAAAAAAAAAGGGGGGATTGCAATAAGGATCAACTTTCAAAAGAGACTGAACTAAGCCAACCACTGCAATCTTTGTTTTCCTGAATCAACTTCAGAAAAGACTGAGACACACACCTTTGCACATCACTACATATAGACATTCGAATCCATTCGAGGGCTAGAAGTGAATCTCTGAGCTTCGAGGCGGAGTTCAAACCCATTCGAGGGCTAGAAGTTAATTTCTGAGCTTCGGGGAAGCGTTCAAATCCATTCGAGGACTATAATTGCATTTCTGAACTTCGAGACAGAGAAACGAAGTGCCCGGGTGTTGAATGCGCAGCCTAGTCGAACCGGCAGACTTCCCTATATCAATCCCTCGAGCATACAAGCCACAATCTCTATGGATGACGGCGAGAACTGACCTTTGATCTGCGTTGGTCAGAGGAAAGGCAAGAACTCTACACCCAAGAGTCGTACTCAAGGGCCACGCCAATGTTAGTCCCACGCCTTTGCCTCACCAATCAACTCTACCCCACGCGTCCCAGTTTTGGTAAACGCGAGCCACAATTGGCAAAGTAATTCTTAACAGTACAATGTGTCCAGGCCACTGAGGCAGTGAACCCCACCTACGTTCTCAGTGAGGAGCATGACAGCTCCTCCCATGCTCTCACAACCGCATGACACCTCTCTCCATATTCTCATACTGCATGACGGCTCTTCCCTGCCTCTCACACTGCATAACACCTCCTCCCATGCTCACACACTGAATGACAAATCCTTCCATGTTCTATTACTGCATGACAGCTCCTCCCATGCTCTCACACTGCATGACACCTATTGTCATACTCACACTGCATGACACCTACTGTCATACTCACACTGCATGACAGCTCGCTCCTTCCTTCCTTCCACACGTGCCCCCTCACATGCTTCACATGAACCCCGTCATCACATTTCTGCTCTTGCTGTTCCCTCATTACGTCATCACAAACGATGGATCCTATCCCCTCCCCAGCCTCGGAGTCCTCCCACTGCTAGGCTTGAGGGACGCCACACCTTCAACTCCAACATCTCCAAACATCCATAACCGTCGCTCGTATACGCGTCTCCCAGCTTCGCGAACAGTCTACCATGAGTTCCGTTTTCTCTCAAATGCCTCAAATGTCCATTTCAGTTACAGATACATTTTTTTTTCAAGATACGCTGGGTGTTTCACATTACCACCAAGCCCTCCTAGCACTACTACTCACCATTTCTTACGATCTAACACCATTTCTTACGATCTAGCACTTCCGTCGTAAACATGTCGTACGTATCTTTCCGTTCTTAAGGGTACGCATCCCCCTCCGTCACAGCCCAGACCTCATCTTCCTCAGTTCCTCCTCTCCACCCAGAACGTCTCTCCTGCAACCCCCAGTAGTCTGTCCCTCACATTCACCCACTACATCTAAAACTTTTTTTTATACTGGTTATGTCTCATCACTTACTCTTGGGGCACGAAACAATCGCGTACCACAACCTCTCTTCTGTCAACCATAATACAATATCTGTAAGTCAGTTATAGAGACACACGAGATTTCAAATGTCTATAATTACTATTATTATTATTATCATTATGATCATTATTATTGTTATTATTATTATTATTATCGTTATTATCAATATCATTATCATTATTATTATCATATTATTATTGTCTATTACCAGAAATACTCCTTCAGAGTCGCTAACCTTCATATATACGGATGGCCAAGACACTCCACAGATGCGGTGCCATTATAAAGACACGAATTCGGTATAGGAACAAAAATCTGAGCCACAAGAGATATCTAACGAGGTCAATCAGCCGTTCCTCTACCAAACAAAAACATGAGAAGTGGCCACCAGACAAGCATACTTTATGCTAACAGCAACAGGTGTCCATTTTTATTCTTTATTCTCCCGATTATCTACAGCGCTATTTCGACGACTCCTAACACTATGAAACACCTTCTATTCAAATGACATGCCTCCTGCTATCCACGTGTCATAAATCTAACCATATCTAAAAATATCGAAGTACTAGATGGCGCTCAGGCAGGGAGGCGGGTGAGGGCGAGCCATGGCGGTCAGAGGCAGACTGGGGAAGCCTCTTCCATTGGCTCATTTATCGTTACGCTCGTTCAAGGTGTTACGTTACGTATACACGTACAAAATAAAGAGAAAAAAAGCTATGAATAATATTCATCTGATATGAAGTGAAATGAGAAATGGAAAAGCTAAAATTTCGTCAAGGACTGCGATGAATTGGGGCATTATTCGACCACGTTGCCCTCTCACTGAGGTGGGGCGCCTCCGTCCACTTTATAAAACACATCAAGTAAGGATTGTTTTCCTGTATCTCTGACATCATCATTCCTCTAAGTATACTTTTTGTCACTTCAGTCCATACATCATGTCATGTCAGGCACAAAATATGCCATCCCTACACTACTAGTCATATCACTATCATCACCTGTCATGTCATACCTCACCACAGATATGCCAGGCATCATGACAGGCATTTCACCCATCACTTCCATCTTGTCACGTATCATGGTAATGTCAACCATCATAGTTCTTTGTCGCGTATCACTACGGACGTCATCCGTCACAACACTCATGTCATAAATGACTAAGTCATGTCATCATCCACCACTAAACTTAACTCAATTTCTACTCATGTCACCCATCACTACAGTCACGCCATCCATCAACAGTCATGTCACGACTGATTCAATCGTATTCTCTCACTACACTCATGTTACCCAGTCCAGTCACACCAACCGTAAGATGTCATGTCACCACTACAGTTGTCATTCACCAGAGTCATTTCACCCATCATGTCAACAACATATCATCCATTTTTACGGTCATGTCATCCATTATCACAATTCACTAATCATGTCATCCAATCACCCATCACCATAATCATGTCATCCGTCACTCAGTCATCGCTACAGTTCCTACCACTCTAGATTCGTCATGTCATCCATCACCACAGTCATGACGCCCTTCACATGTCCTTCACAAGCCATGTCAACCATCACTACGATTACGTCATCAAATACAGTCATCTCAACCCTCACTCATCATATCAACCATCACTAACATCATGTCATAACAACATTTGTCATATCTTCTTAATATGGTTCGCTGAAGAAACCTACAATAATATATCCATTATCTGTTGTTCCATATCATACTCAACACGTATGTATGTCAGGGAAATATACCATATGTCTCCCATTATGGCCAGCATGACGCAACATACCGCTCAAGTTAATATTAATCACACATCGGGTGATTAGAATAGTACCGAGGGCTCAATGCCAACCAATGGCACGAGACCTGGTCGCAAGGGAAGTGACCAATCAGGGCTTCGCCTCTGTCATTGACGTCATGGAATATATTACTAGAACGATCCGCTTCAGATGGTTGAACAGGAACACTCCCGTGCATGCACACACACACACACACACACACACACACACACACACACACATATAAATATATATATATATATATATATATATATAGAACGTAGAAACGCACACCTTCATAGAACATACAAACCTCCAACAGCCAGGATCGAATCCGGGACCCCTGTGCCACAGGTGGGAATGCTAAAGGCTAGGCTATGGGCCTGGCTAGTAGGGAAATAACTATTCGAATACTATGTACTCGAATACCCTTCGTCTCACGTTGGTGAGCAACGGGGTCTACACCGGTCATTTCCCAACAGGCGCACATAGCCAGCTGATAGCACAGTTATTTCCAGTTATTTCAGGCTCGAGAAACCTGTCCTCTGAAAAGGAAGATAGATAGATAGATAGATAGATAGAGAGAGAGAGAGAGAGAGAGAGAGAGAGAGAGAGAGAGAGAGAGAGAGAGAGAGAGAGAGAGAGAGGAATCCCATGCATGTAGGACGTAAGGAATCTGGAGACCGTGGCAAACAACACAGAGACAATGCAGTTCACGTGGACTCCATCACGTAAATCTAACATGAAGCCGGAAACAGCAGCAGCAGCGCAAGACATACGTCGTGTCCTATAGTCCCTCCCAACCTGAGAGGTTCGTCGTGTCCTATAGACCCAACCTGAGAGGTCCGTCGCGCCCTATAGCAGTATGACGGGTCTGCTCAGGTCACAGCATCACAGACCAACGGCTCAGGTTCAAATTTAAGGGAGGTTTATAACGTCCTGAAGACACAACACAAGAGGCTTAGTGTTTCGTTAACGTACTGTGTAACTGACAATACTCCCTCTGTGTAACACCAGCTGCACCAGGGTCCTGCTGCGCAACACCAGCTGTGCCACCTTCCTCATGTATGACGCCAGCTGTGCCTGGGTTCCCTATGTTAATACCATTTGTACCAGGGTCCCCCCCATTCAACACCAGCTCGACCAGTTCCCCCCAACCCACCCATGTAACACCAGCTATGCCGGGGTCCCCTGTGTAGCATCAGCTGTGCCAGGGTCCTCCTGTGTGCCGCGAAATGTGCCAAAGTTCCCCTATGCACCACTAGTTGCAACATGGCCCCTCATTATCATACAGCCCTGAAACAGAATCATCCAATGTAACGGTAAGGCGACCTAGCAACACCACACCTCGCTAACCACTTCACCACACACACGGTGGACCATCTGGCCAGGCTGTCCCGCACCTGTAGGTCATCTGAGGTCAAGGAATTCTTCGGAGATGATATTTCTTTTTACATCCTTATGACACTGACCTCTACAGAGAACGAGCACAGAGACCTGACGTCACAATGATCTCGGATGATACTTTGACCTGCAGTGACGAGGGAGACAGCGACAAAGTATATATATATATATATATATATATATATATATATATATATATATATATATATATATATATATATATATATATATGTGTGTGTGTGTGTGTGTGTGTGTGTGTGTGTGTGTGTGTGTGTGTTAATAGTGCATATAAACGCGCACTACCACAAAGCATACAAACCTCCAGGAACCAGGATCGAACCCGTGTTCGATCCTGGTTGTTGGAGGTTTGTATGATATAAATGTGACAGTCTACACAAGTGCACGCACCAGATGCGACTCTGACCAGCCCCTAACTGCAAGGGTAAGGTCACCATGTTTCATCCTATCGATTTCGTTCAGCACAGACGTCAAACATGCAAGCTGAAGACGCCACACACAAGCACACTCCACTCTCAAAAATAACTTGGGATTTCTGTTAATACACCTGCATACCCTCGTCATTGGATGACATGACAGGGATGGATTAATCTTATCATCATCAACACGAAGCACGAGAATTATTCAAAATAATCAGGGGTTATTCCCATCCTAAGACAATATTCTCATAATACGAGAATTATTCAAGAGAATTATTCAAAATAATCAGGGGTTATTCCCATTCTAAGACAATATTCTCATAGGAAATGTAAGGGTGAAAAAAGATACGTATAATTTTGGATCCTACAATGTACAGCAGGCGGGAACTACAAGCAATGTAGTGCGGTGTGGTGCGAGACGCATACTCGAGGTTCGAACCATCGCACTCGGGGTTTGAGCCTCATACTTGAGGTTCGACCCGTCGTACACAAGGTTCGAACCTTTTGCACTCTTGATTCGAGACTATATACTTAAGGTTCGACCCTTCGTACTCAGGGTTCAGTCCTTCGTCCTGAAGGGATAATTATAATGAACAAGAATGAAGCATCGAGCAGTGAGAGTGCATGTGCGTCATTAAAGTTACCCTCAAGAATAGCAGGTGTTGAAATACGTTTCGGATGGTGAATGAAGCTTTGAGGATGACGGCCCGAATGACACTGTCAGGTGAGAGGCCTATAGCTCCCCACCGCCACCACGGTACAGCACACTGCCTGCACCGTGTTCTGCGGGGAGGCGCGGGCCTGGACCAGCCTCCCAGTGACGTCACAGTCAAAAACTGGTCCAGGCGGGTTCACCTGAGCGGCAGCCACATGGCAACAATGCCCCCTAGACACCCACCTGTGGCGTCACCTTACGACACAACATTCCCCCTACACACTACTACTTTACACGAAAGTGGTCACTACTTTATGGAGAGGAGGGGGGCTTTAAACACTGTACTTGTGACGTCGCAGAGGGTACTGGTCCGAACAGCGAAAGGGGACCAACACATAACAATAATACTGAACTCATTGGATATATATATATATATATATATATATATATATATATATATATATATATATATATATATATAATGGGGTCGACGTGCTGTCAATGGATTGAACCAGGGCATGTGAAGCGTCTGGGGTAAACCATGGAAAGTTTTGTGGGCCTGGATGTGGAAAGGGAGCTGTGGTTTCGGTGCATTATACATGACAGCTAGAAAATGAGTGTGAACGAATGTGGCCTTTGTTGTCTTATCCTAGCGCTACCTCGCGCATTTGGGGGGGGGGGGGGTTGTCGTTCCATGTGTGGCGGGATAGCGACGAGAATGAATAAAGGCAGCGAGTATGAATTATGTACATGGGTATATATGTATATACATACATATATATATACATATATATATATATATATATATATATATATATATATATATATATATATATATATACGTTGGAATGTATAGGTATGTATATGTGCGTGTGTGGACGTGTATGTGGGTGGGTTGGTCCATTCTTTCGTCTGTTTCCTTGCGCTACCTCGCTAACGCGGAAGACAGCGACAATGTATAATATATACATATATATATATATATATATATATATATATATATATATATATATATATATATATATATATATATATACATACAAATGGATTTGTATGTAGCATTTATGGATCTGGAGAAGGCATATGATAGGGTTGATAGAGATGCTCTGTGGAAGGTATTAAGAATATATGGTGTGGGAGGCAAGTTGTTAGAAGCAATGAAAAGTTTTTATCGAGGATGTAAGGCATGTGTACGTGTAGGAAGAGAGGAAAGTGATTGGTTCTCAGTGAATGTAGGTTTGCGGCAGGGGTGTGTGATGTCTCCATGGTTGTTTAATTTGTTTATGGATGGGGTTGTTAGGGAGGTGAATGCAAGAGTTTTGGAAAGAGGGGCAAGTATGAAGTCTGTTGTGCATGAGAGAGCTTGGGAAGTGAGTCAGTTGTTGTTCGCTGATGATACAGCGCTGGTGGCTGATTCATGTGAGAAACTGCAGAAGCTGGTGACTGAGTTTGGTAAAGTGTGTGAAAGAAGAAAGTTGAGAGTAAATGTGATTAAGAGCAAGGTTATTAGGTACAGTAGGGTTGAGGGTCAAGTCAATTGGGAGGTAAGTTTGAATGGAGAAAAACTGGAGGAAGTAAAGTGTTTTAGATACCTGGGAGTGGATTTGGCAGCGGATGGAACCATGGAAGCAGAAGTGAATCATAGGGTGGGGGAGGGGGCGAAAATTCTGGGAGCTTTGAAGAGTGTATGTTTGAAGGAATAGTGGTTCCAACAATGCTGTATGGTTGCGAGGCGTGGGCTATGGATAGAGTTGTGCGCAGGAAGGTGGATTTGCTGGAAATGAGATGTGTGCCGACAATATGTGGTGTGAGGTGGTTTGATCGAGTAAGTAATGTAAGGGTAAGAGAGATGTGTGGTAATAAAATGAGTGTGGTTGAGAGAGCAGAAGAGGGTGTTTTGAAATGGTATGGTCACATGGAGAAAATGAGTGAGGAAAGATTGACCAAGAGGATATATGTGTCAGAGGTGGAGGGAACGAGGAGAAGTTGGAGGCCAAATTGGAGGTGGAAAGATGGAGTGAAAAAGATTTTGAGTGATCGGGGCCTGAACATGCAGGAAGGTGAAAGGCGTGCAAGGAATAGAGTGAATTGGAACGATGTGGTATACCGGGGCCGATGTGCTGTCAATGGATTGAAGCAGGGCATGTGAAGCGTCTGGGGTAAACCATGGAAAGTTGTGTGGGGCCTGGATGTGGAAAGGGAGCTGTGGTTTCGGTGTATTATTACATGACAACTAGAGACTGAGTGTGTGTGAACGAATGGGGCCTTTGTTTTTTCGTAGCACTACCTCGCACACATGAGGGGGGAGGGGGTTGCTATTACATGTGTGGCGAGGTGGCGATGGGAATGAATAAAGGCAGACAGTATGAATTATGTACATGTGTATATATGTATACGTCTGTGTGTATATATAAATATATATATATATACGTTGAGATGTATAGGTATGTATATTTGCGTGTGTGGACGTGTAAGTGTATATACGTGTATGTGGGTGGGTTGGGCCATTCTTTCGTCTGTTTCCTTGCGCAACCTCGCTAACGCGGGAGACAGCGACAAAGCAAAATAAAATAAATAAATAAATAAATATATATATATATATATATATATATATATATATATATATATATATATATATCCTATAACTCAAGTGAGGGGTAACACAAAAACGACAAAAAGAAAGTCTGGAACATGCTTTCTGAACTCCCTGCAAACAGTACCTGTGTAAGTGATGCGTCACCCGACCTAACCTAACCTAACCTAACCCTGTAAGGACACAATCAGGTCCTCGAAGACGTCCCCGAGTTCATCTACACCACAGGGAGTCTCAGATGATGGGGAGGTGGGGGGGATCTAACTTGAACACGAATAAAGGATCTTTTTTCCCCCCTTTCTTCTGAACGTCAGACTTTTCGGGTTGTTAAGGAAGGAAGGAAGGAAGGAAGGGAGGACCCAGCTGTGGTGGTAAGGCAGGACCAGAAGTTACCACGGGAGACTGGAGACGACCACAAGAAACTGTCTGACACTGAGGTTTGTTGCGGCTGACACATCCGGACCTGCCACTCATGGGTGCCGCTCGGGTTAAGTATCGAAGTCTCTATCCTTCTTCTCCTTTAACAAGGTTCCTTCACCGCCAGTAGCAGTAACATCATCTCCTTCAGGGGTACCTGGAGTCATTCACACCACAATAAACGGAATAATGACCTTCACACTATCATGTACGTCAATTAAGAAGCAGGTTAATCTGCTAATGATCACTTCGCCACCATCCATCTGCCACAGGCTCCCCAAGCCTTGACACCGCCCGCCTCCTAGCCTGAAGACACCCCAGAGCCACGACTCAGCCCTTACATTCGTCAGAGGGTTAAGCATCCTCCAGAGAGCTCTAGGGCTCAGCTATACCAACCGACTTGCCCAGGAAACTGTACCGTTAGCTTTGCCCTGAGCTGGCCATACCCCCTTTGCTTCATTAATGCTGCCCTTCCCTCCACACTTCTGACGTCTCTCACTAACGACGAAGTCGTCAAGCCGTGTGTCCATCGGTGAATGACGACCCATTACCATCACCTTAGACCCTCCCCCACCCCACTAAACCCACTGGGAAAAAAAATATATTTGTATCTACCTGGGTCCACAGAGGCTCTGAAAGTTCCACACAGAATCACCAGTTGGGTAATAATACCTCCACCATCCACTGCTCGTTCCGAAACTTGACTGCAACCTAAACAGGCGCAAGACATCTGTGGCTTTCACTTCCATTAATTTTACATAAACGTTCGAACTAGTCAACCACAAAACATTTATCAATAAAGTGAGTAACACGAGGCTACGGAGAAGCCTCATTCCATGGTCTGCTACGGAGAAGCCTCATTCCATGGTCTGCTACGGAGAAGCCTCATTCCATGGTCTGCTACGGAGAAGCCTCATTCCATGGTCTGCTACGGAGAAGCCTCATTCCATGGTCTGCTACAGAGAAGCCTCATTCCATGGTCTGCTACAGAGAAGCCTCATTCCATGGTCTGCACACTCCCTGAGGCAAGTGTCGACTGGCTGTGAGCTTCTGGGGAGGCCACCTCCACTTGCGCTTCCTCGTCTCCTTAAACGGTGTCCAGATAGATGCACTTGCTCGAGGAATGTACGGGGACGAGTCTGCTCCTGGTGTCAGTGGTCGTCACAACTCTGCACACAACACAGCCCTCCACAACACCCTGAATGAAACTTCAGAGCTCACACACGCCAATCACGTCACCACTAATTATACCAAGGCTGTAAATACGTTCATCATTATCGCCTCCCACCAAGTGCCATCGAATTCCTTACCAGAACCCCTGCCTCCTCCAGGTTATTCGGTGCATCAAGCTGCTTCTTGCAGGAACACATCAGCACCATCATCAAATCCTCCAACCAGATGTCTCTACATTAATACGAGCCTCACCCAAGGCACCTGGACCCTGCCTCTGAACGCGAGAGCTTCGCTATATTCTAATGCTTCCTAAAGTCACGCGCGTTTCTCTCTCCTGGGGTTCCACGATTACTGGAAAAGATTGATAAACTCAGTTTTCTTTTCAGCACAGGAATGTTTCGGGTTCACCTCGGGTATTCTTGAAGGACGTATGGTACAATGATGTGGTGATTTCACAGTCTGATAAGAAGAAGGACTCGCAGACTTACGTGCTCTTTGAGAAAATGTAACGTTTGGTTCCGTGTGAGGTGCTGGCAGGGTGGGGGTTCAATCATTAAACACAGTGTTCGCAACAATGACGAAGGCGCGTATCATTCGTCTCGGGTTCTTGTGATCTGGATAGGCTCAATTAACACCTTTCGTGATCTCATGTTCTGTACCGACGCTGATAAAACATAATTCCTGGCTCACATAAGAAGACTATCCACGGGTGAGGGTGGATCCTGCTGGCGTCTGAGTTATCAGCGAACATCCTCGTGAACCAGACGCTATCAGGGACGAACCCTCTGGTGAAACAGTCTCGTTGACGGGGGTACAAGTGAAGCTTAACCTGAGGCAGACGAAACGCGACACACGACGGCGGAGTGACGGATGACGGAAGGTGGGTGACAGGCGACGGAGGCGAGTGACAGGTAATGAAGGTGGGGCACAAGTGATGGAGGTGGATGATAGACGAAGGAGGAGGAAGACAAGAGACGGAGGTGGTTGACAGATGACGGAGGATGATGGATGATGACGGAGGTGGATGACAGATGACGGAGGATGATGAGTGATGACGGAGGTGGATGACAGATAACGGAGGTGGATTCCATTCGTGAGATCAGTGACAAATATCCCTCCCACATAGTTCTGAGAGATGGAGCTAGTCTTACACCTCTCTCTCTCTCTCTCTCTCTCTCTCTCTCTCTCTCTCTCTCTCTCTCTCTCTCTCTCTCTCTCGGAAAAATAATCTTTCCACAGGTCACGTCCGGGTCGCTTAATTAATGTGGCGCCTCAGCCCTGGCAACAGAAGCCATCGCTTCTCCTCCAAGCTTTTAACTTTCCATAAAAACTTACTTTTCCACTTTGAAATCTACGAACAACCTAGTCACACACACTCATTATATATATATATATATATATATATATATATATATATATATATATATATATATATATATATATATATATATAATGAAAGAATTGTAGTAATTTACATAAGCACGTGAAACAATGATTTAAGATAAGACTTGCTGTGAAGCAAAATAAAACACAGAAGCCCTGAGCTCTCGGGCAGCATTTCAAGCCACAGTCCAGTACACCGAGCCAATGTAAACAAGACAATTATACACCCAACTCAACCTCATGCTAACCGCGGAACATGAAACTGCTGACCAGAGGAACACCGAAATGGTCGAACAAAAAACGGCACGGATGGTGTATCGTCGCCTCCTACCTCTGCCTGGTGGGTGAATGAGTTACGCCAATGCACGACTTTTAAGGCTTTCTTAATGTTACTGTAACACAAATATTCCGTCAGAACATGATCTAATTCATACCTATCTCCACTTAGGTTCATGGTACTGGTGACTTAAATAAGCCAGGGGGTTACGGTAGGTTTCTGTCTGTGACAGGCTAGGATATATACAAGTCTCGACTCCTCCTTCCTAATCTACTGGGAGTTGATCATCACAAAGGCTGTCCTTACGGAATATCTATGTTGCTAAATCTTCACCTTGGAAGAGATTTACCCGCATGGCTAATATTCAACTCGCCACAGTCTTGACAAGGGAGTAAGTAGTCAGGGTTTTCCATTACATGATTTCGTGTTGTGTTTTCGTGCTTAAACGCAACAACGACGCGAAGCGATTTCAAAATTTGTATTAGTCTAGGGTGAAACTTCTTAATGAAAAGGTAGAGCCAAAATGTTTTTGTTGCCGAATTTCTTTTCCCCTGACCTCACCAAAGGTTTTCTTGCGTCTTGCCCACATTACCAAATACACTTTTCTAAAAGAAAAAGAAAACTTCTGCAGTAGTATTAATATATTCACCTTCTTAATGCAGGAGTTCGGGATGGCGAGTATGTTATGACTACGGGAAAGGTCGAGTTTGTGTCTTACGTCCTTTAAGTGATCTAACACAGTGTCCCAACTCTCATTAAAAGATCATCATTAACATCATAATCAACAAGTGACTGAGGAATTTTATAATTTTCAAGATGCTTGCACTAAACTGACCTTGACGTTGGCGATAAACTATCGAAGTACTTATTAAATTTATAGAAACTCGTATGATGGGTGATGTTTTCAACAAATGTTTCACATTAATTTTACACTTTTCTTTTTCTTTTTTCTTTTTTTTTTTTTCGCTTGTTCGTAGTTTAATGCTGGTCGATGAGTTGGTGAGGGAGGTAAATGCAAGGGCCTTGGAGGAAAGGGCAGGTTTCTTGGAGGTGGAGGTAGGAAGGGCCTGGATGATGAATCACCTGATGTTTGCAGAGGATACGATTTACGTGGAAGACTCGAGTGAGAAGCGGTAGAAGATGATGTCTGAGTTCTGGGAGAGTGTCAAACGAGAAGAGTAAGAGTTCATGAGAATGAAATGCTACGAGGTTAAGCAGAAGGAAGGATAGGTTGACTTGAGGGTAAGGCTAAATGGGAAGAACCTACAGGACTTGGGAGTGTTGCCTTGGAGTTGACTAGATAGCGGACGAGACTATGGAAGACGATGTGAAGCATAATACGGATGAGGAGTTTGCGGAGGGAGAAGTCACTCACTGTCTGTGATGGTAAAGACGGGTATGCTCGCTTGATGGTACGGTGGTCCTGGTGGCGCTGCGTCTGTGCCAATCGTGAGCCCCAAATGCACAGCAATGGAAGCGCGTGGGAGTCATGACATGATATCCCTGGGGAAAATAGGAGGTTCGAGGAAGGTTGATTGTGTAAGGAATGACTGTGTAATAAAGTGGTGTAGTAATAAGCAGAATATGACAAAGACCAGACTAATGTGAGCTGAAACGGTTTGGATATGTGGAGAGGATGAGTGAAGAGAGACTAAAAGGATATACGTGTCCGGAGAGGAGGAAGCTTGGGGTAGGGGGAGCGCCGAGACGATGCAAGGATGAGGTGCACGAGGTTCTGAGTTATCGGGACCTGAACATGCAGGAGTGTGAGAGGCGTGCAAGGGGCAGAGAGATTTGGATTGATGTGTGCAGTGGGTGACGTGTTGTCAGTGGGCGGAATGATAGAATATTAAATGGTTTGGGAAAATGACAAGAAAGTGGACGGGGCTTAAGTGTGGACAATTCTGGTTCTACCGCATTACACAATACAGCTGGAGAGAAGATGTGAACGAAGGAGGACGTTCTTCACCTGTTCCTGCCGCTATCTCGCCAATACAGGAAACGGAGAACGAGTGTGTGTGTGTGTGTGTGTGTGTGTGTGTGTGAGGCTGTACTGGGGTCTGCACGTGTTCCTTGGGCGAGGTTGCATCACCGTGGGTGGACGAAGACGAGAAATGCAGTTTCGTGAAGGAGCTTCTCTCTTTAAAGAAGTCCATACTTTTCCCTGTTACTGGCTTGTGGCGCAGCCTTGACGCACCAGGAACGCCAGCAGAGCGGGTCTTGGGTTGTAACCATAACATCCCATGTATTTCACAACCTTGCCTCAATCTCTCAAGCAAACACATGCAGCAGAGGATCCACCATGAGATGAGTGTGCGCCAGGATGGAGAGGAGCGTTGGGCGTAGGTGGTGTGTGTCACGTCCTCCAGCTACCCCTCCTCCTCTCGTCCAGGATGCTGGAACCAATTCAGGTGGTACACGTGGCCTGACCTCCTCTTAATGGTACAGTAGATCATAGTCCAGGGCGATGGTTAGGGTCGGTGAGGGACGCGGAGCGACTCGCTTCTTAACACAGGTCTTCAGCGAGAACTGTTTTGACTGTCGCTCCACCAAGTGCTGTTACCTTAGTGACGACGCCTTGACTAAGTGGCACGGGGGCAGCGGATGACCTCATTTGACCCAGTGATCCCCGGAGGGATGTGTTTGGTGGCCCAACCTACAGCTGCGTCTGCAATATCAATTCCCCTGACATACATACTCTACGTTCGGCAGTGGCAGCTCAAAAGATGATTATAGATGACCTAACCCCTTTCCAGAAGAGCTGCCGCTCTCAGTCCACCAGCATGAAGAGAGGTCAGAGCTTGCGACATTCGGCTTCGACGACCTGACCTTCCTGCAGGATGGCAGTCTGGAAGTTGACTGCCTCTAAGCCACAAGTGTACCACTCCAGAACCTGAAGCACTGGCCATGTGACTCCAGACTAATGCAGACCTTTGGGCGTCTCCTCCGTCAGTATAAGCCCCAACGTGACTCCTGACGTTTCATCTTCCTGGCCGGTTTCATTGTGGTGCCTCATCTCCAACGTCCATCTTCTGCAGGACTCGCGTTGGAACATCGCCTCCACCCGTCACAAGCAGCAGTTGTAACAACAAGGGACTTACGGCCACGCCCGCGGCACTCCTGCAACCCTAGCACAACTCCAGGAGCCTCCTGCAACCCTAGCACAACTCCAGGAGCCTCCTGCAACCCTAGCACAACTCCAGGAGCCTCCTGCAACCCTAGCACAACTCCAGGAGCCTCCTGCAACCCTAGCACAACTCCAGGAACCTCCTGCAATCCTAACACAACTCCAGGAACCCCCTGCAACCCTAGCACAACTCCAGGAACCTCCTGCAATCCTAACACAACTCCAGGAACCTCCTGCAACCCTAGCACATCTCCAGGAACCTCATGCAACCCTAGCACAACTCCAGGAGCCTTATGCAACCCAAGCACAAACTGGCAACCACCGTACACTCAAGGAGCCGCGATACAGGCCACACCCACCACCTCCTACAGGAGCTCCACGTCGACTCGGCAGCCACGCACTTCTCCCACGTGCTCCTGCTTCATCTGCCGCCTACCATCGCCAGCGTCACATGACCTCTGCCAAGCCTGTATCGTACCACTCGACCTACCTTACTTCACCTCAAGCTTCTTCACCATACTCCTGCACCTCCGACAGCTCATTGTCCCTGAGGTGTTTAACTTTCTGTACCTTAACCAATAAAGCACCGTTGTTGTTGTTGTTGTTGTTGTTGTTGTTAGACGTGTATCCGTGTCCAGTTATACCACCCAGAACACCCTGCTAAAATTGCTACGTCATCAAACCACCCACTCCCTCTCCCCTGAACAGCACATCATGAGTATAATGACCCCGACGATTTAGCTTAATGATCAAGCCATCACGGGTCGTACCGCCGTGCTCTAGGATCGCGCCGTCCTGCTCTTGGATCGTGTCGTCCTGCTCTAGGATCGTGTCGTCGTGCTCTAGGATCGTGCCGTCGTGCTCTAGGATCGTGCCGTCGTGCTCTAGGATCGTGCCGTCCTGCTCTAGGATCGTGCCGTCCTGCTCTAGGATCGCGCCGTCCTGCTCTAAGATCGTGTCGTCCTACTCTAGGATCGCGCCGTCCCACTCTAGGATCGTGCCGTCCTGCTCTAGGATCGTGCCGTCCTGCTCTAGGATCGTGTCGTCGTACTCTAGGATCGTGCCGTCCTGCTCTAGGATCGTGCCGTCCTGCTCTAGGATCGTGTCGTCGTACTCTAGGATCGTGCCGTCCTGCTCTAGGATCGTGCCGTCCTGCTCTAGGATCGTGCCATCCCGCTTAAGTTTAGCAACAGCTTGTTATCCGTGACCAGTTGACGCTCCAATGGACCTGAACACATTATTGTTTTCCTTCTGTGTTGTCTTATGTGTTACTAGCAGAGTAAATTGCGGGAAACATCTCTCGCGAAGAAAGAAAATCCAGTAATGTTACTTATCACAGAAAACCTATAATGGACCAAGCATTTACGGATGACTGCAGTATTTAGTGACGGGTAAATACCCATGGTCTGAGGCGTCCCTTCGATTATCTGGAGAACCACATGTAAATTAGAATTGATGTTGTATGCTGTCAATGTCGCACTGCGTCCAATGAACACTGGTCTATGTAGACTTTGCTTCCACATATATTTATAGGCATGATGCACTCTCATAATTCCTATATTATTGTTCACTAATGACAAATGTCTTTTGTTTCGTTCAGGACCTAAACTGTAAAATACTTTCAGGGTTAGAGACCAAATCATTCGGTAAACCCCAAGGTTTAAGCCTTGTGTTAAACACCCGCCACACGTAGCAAGCCCATCATTTCAGCCATTCACAAGTCATAGCAAGGAGAGGAAGGGACAGCTCTTAGCCAATCACGGCGCGACCATCGTGGGGCCGCTGGTTTCCAAAGAAAACGGGCAGCCAATGAGACGAATGACGGCGCTGACGTCAACAGGAGGAAAGTTTTTAAAATGAGGTAAAGATCTGGGCTCCGAGGAGCAACGAACGCTTTCGAAAGTGCCGGTTTACTTATAGACTCCATACGACGCCCGAGGTTAAGTACATACGAAGGAGTTTCATCACGTCCATGTATCATACAGAGATAAAGATCCTTCAATAACATATCAGGAACATGTCTCTCCGTATTCACCTCCCCATCACATCACAGTATAAAAAGTAACATGTCCTCCGCTGTAAATACACTGAAACTTTGCAATCAGTTTATTTTTCGCTCTTTATATATATATATATATATATATATATATATATATATATATATATATATATATATATATATATATATATATATATTCCTATGAGTCCACGGGGAAAATGAAATTCGATAAGTTCCCAAGTGCACTTTCGTGTAATAATCACATCATCAGGGGAGACACAAGAGAGAGATATAACAGTCAGTTGATATACATCAAAGAGACGAAGTTAGGACGCCATTTGGTAAACATGTGATTGTCCAAAACATACAACGAGCGTTCATAAACTTATCATTTTACAAATTTTATCAACAATAAAGTTATCTAATTTGTATAGACCATCACTAATATCAAGATTACAAACTCTTTGTGTATTCAATAATAGAAGATTCAATGATATTTCTCTTGGTAATAGAGTTAGAGTTAATAACTGAGATGGCATTACTCCAGTCAATACAATGATCATAGTTTTTAACGTAATTAAATAAGGCATTTGATTCTTGTCCCGTTCTTAAACTATATTTATGTTGCTTAAGTCTAACCGAAAGATCCTTTACCAGTCTGACCAACATAAATTCTAACACAATTTCCACAAGGAACTTTATAGATGCATCCAAGAGAATTTTTCTGGTGAATTCCTGATTAAGATAGTCTTTATAGTATTGTTGTTGCTCAAGGCAACATTTACATTAAAGGATTTAAGCAACATGGGAGGTGAAATTATTATTAAAAGGGAGAACTAAAAGATTCTTGTTGTCAATGGGAGGTTTGGGCTCAACTCTATAAAATGATTTCTTTGCTAGCTTAAGGGATTTATCAATGAAAGATCTAGGGTACTTTAACTTAGATCCAATAGAATGTATCTTCTCAAACTCATCATCAATAAACTCTGGACTGCAAATACGTGATGCCTTATGGAACATAGATTGAAATGATGATTTAACTCTGTCATGTTGAGATGAGTAATAATGGATATATGAGCATACATTGGTGGTTTTCTGTATATGCTAAACTTAAACTTGTTTCCTTGCCTATGGATCATGCAATCTAAAAATGGTAACATACCATTATTTTCATTTTCTACAGTAAATTTGATGGAAGGTACTAAAATGTGAAGGGAAGAAATATTTGTAAATCTTCATTTGTTGGCCAAACACAAAGAACATCTACATACCTAAACCAAATTGCATTAGAAGGTAAGATATCCTTTAGTAATTTTGTTTCAAAAATTCCATATAATGATTACTTAGTACAGGTGAAAGAGGGTCACCCACTGCCATACCAAATTTTTTAGCATAATAATCTCCATTGAATTGAAATACACAGTCTTTTATACACAATTTTATCAGTTCAATGAAAACAGACTTTGAAACAGGTATATGAATCCTTATCTAGTTGTTTATTAGACAGGTTTACCACAAAGGATTCCTTGTGTGCATTAGGCTATGGTTTAAGTTTTATGTGGTCTAACAGGGAACCCAGCTAGCTGTGTTGATGTCACAAAGTCTTTTTGTAATTTAGAGAAATACAGTAATTTAAGTAATGATGAAATTAATATCTGTAAGGGTTTAGTGTATGCCAGTTTGTCAAAACCAGTGGAACCTAACTGCCCTAAAAGATTTATAAGAGCTATTAACACCTTAAAAAAAGACAAGGATATACATATTACTAAAGCAGATAAGGCTAACACTGTTGTGATTTTAGGCAAAAGTAACTATTCATCTAAAATGAATGATCTTCTAAATGATAACACAACATATTCTAAACTTAGTAAAAATCCCTTAGAAGCAGTTAATTCTCATTTCAATAAAGAATTAAAGTTGTTGTTGAAAGGTAACATTTCTCTTATCAAAAGTTTGTCATCTTTGTCTCCTTCATTGCCATATATGTATGGACTTATCAAAATACATAAACAGAATTTTCCAGCAAGACCTATAGTGAGTTCAGTAGGCTCCATCTTATATAAATTGTCAAAATGTTTAGTTTCTTTATTTAGCCCTTTAGTGGGTAAAGTATCAAATTCTAGCATCATGAACAATGTAGATTTAGTCAACAGGCTAAACAGTATCAATCTAATTTTGATTCCAAACTAATTAGCATTGATGTTTCCTCACTTTTCATTAAAGTTCCAGTTGATAACCTTTTAGAATATTTATATGTCTTGAATGATATTCATTTACCTGTTTCAAAGTCTGTTTTCATTGAACAGATAAAATTGTGTATAAAAGACTGTGTATTTCAATTCAATGGAGATTATTATACTCCAAAATTTGGTATGTATGGCAATGGGTAACCTTCTTTCACCTGTACTAAGTAATCTTTATATGGAATTTTTTGAAACAAAGTTACTAAACGATGATGTTCTTTGCATTTGGGCAACAAATGAAAATTTACGAATATTTCTCCCCATTATTTCTCCCCATACTTAACAATCTAGTACCTTCCATCAAATTTACTGTAGAAAATGAAAATAATGGTATGTTACCATTTTTAGATTGCATGATCCATAGGCAAGGAAACAAGTTTAAGTTCAGCATATACAGAAAACCCACCAATGTATGCTCATATATACATTTTTACTCATCTCAACATGACAGATTTAAATAATCATCATTTCAATCTATGTTCCTTAGGGCATTACGTATTTGCAGTCCAGAGTTTATTGATGATGAATTTGAGAAGATGTATTCTATTGGATCTAAGTTAAAGTACCCTAGATCTTTCACTGATAAATCCCTTAAGTTAGCAAAGAAATCATTTTATAGAGTTGAGCCCAAACCTCCCATTGACACCAAGAATCTTTTAGTTCTCCCCTTTAATAATAATTTCACTTTACTTTCCATGTTGCTTAAATCCTTTAATGTAAATGTTGCCTTGAGCAACAACAATACTATAAAGAATATCTTAATCAGGAATTCACCAAAAAATTCTCTTGGATGTATCTATAAAGTGCCTTGTGAAAATTGTAATAGATTTTATGTTGGGCAGACTGGTAAGGATCTTTCTGTTAGACTTAAGCAACATAAACATAGTATAAGAACGGGACAAGAATCAAATGCCTTATTTAATCACGTTAAAAACTATGATCATTGTACTGACTGGAGTAATGCCATCTCAGTTATTAACTCTAACTCTATTACCAAGAGAAATATCATTGAATCTTCTATCATTAAACCCACAAAGAATTATAATCTTAATATTAGTGATGGTCTATACAAATTAGATAACTTTATTGTTGATAAAATTTGTAAAATGATAAGTTTATGAACGCTCGTTGTATGTTTTGGACAATCACATGTTTACCAAATGGCGTCCTAGCTTCGTCTTTTCGATGTATGTCAACTGACTTATATTTCTCTCTTGTGTCTCCCCTGATGATGTGATTATTACACGAAAGTGCACTTGGGAACTTATCGTGTTTCATTTTCCCCGTGGACTCATAGGAATATCTTGATCACGCGCAAAATTGTGATCCTTTCCAATATATATATATATATATATATATATATATATATATATATATATATATATATATATATATATTCCAACGGTTTTACCGGACTCCGTCGTCTTGTCAGTAAGGCAGGGCATCGTCAACCAAGTCTCGTGGTAGGACCACTCGCTCCTAAGAAGTCCATCTTTCCTGTGTTCCTGTTAGGAATGCATCCTACGCTGCAGGATGGATCCTTCAGGAGGATGCTCTGGGTGTGTAGGATCACGTAACAACATAATATTCCATACGTATCTCGTCCTTTATCATGATTTTTTGGGTATGACTTATTCAAAATCTGGTAATGACTCACTCTCTCTCTCGTCCTCGGCTGGAGCGACCTTCTTCTAAGGTAAGCCCCACAAGTCACCTGTACAGACAGGGTTGCCCCCCCAGATACCTCGCCGACACGAGCCGGGAGCTGACGACGGGTCATCATCGATGAACGCCGTGCAGTGTACATGAAGATGGGGGGAGTTCTGCAGCCCCAGGGGTGCCCATGGGTCAGGAATTCCAGTCACCAACCTCCGAGAGAGAGAGAGAGAGAGAGAGAGAGAGAGAGAGAGAGAGAGAGAGAGGCGCTCGACAGAGGCAATAACATGAACCGCGCGTCCTGCATCGTAATGTCCGAGGTGGGCAAGGCCGCTAGTTCCCTCCTGCTGTATACACATCATGAGCATTACATCCTGGATCGTATGGTCTGTAACCAAGACGACCTCTCTCTCTCTCTCTCTCTCTCTCTCTCTCTCTCTCTCTCGACAGATGGATCGACGGGTAGCTGATGTCCGTTTTCCGCGTTTACGAAGCAGCGACAGGAACACAAGAACAGTCTGCATTTGCATCGAAACCACAGCTCCCTCTCCACAACCAGGCCCCACAGACCTTTATATATATATATATATATATATATATATATATATATATATATATATATATATATATATATATATATATAATTCCCTCCAACAGCAGGATTCAAGCCTCTATTACCTGTGTGAGACCTGGATACACTAATAATAGGCTATGGAACCTAACGTACCGAACTATGGAGACCAGCGCAACCAGACATTATTTGAAATACAACGATGTTATTCGGACATGTTGCATTCAACCAATCATCACCAACCTGTCGAGTGCATCTCTGCCTCGTAAAAAAAAAAAAAAAAAGCGTATAGGCTATGGAGACTAACGCACTTACCTCCCACACAAGTGGTGGAGGTTCGAATCCTGCTGTCGGAGGGGCATTGTTTGTTCTGTAAAAGTGCGCGCTCATTGCACTATATTTATATAGAGAGCCAGGAAACAAAGACCCATCCACTCATATACATACATTTATACATGCGCGTACATATACCCACATATACATAACATATACACGTATGCATACATATACACAGACAATTACATATATATACCCATGTACATATTCAGGCTTGCCTTCATCCATTCCCAGCGCCACCCTGCCCAACAGGAAACAGCATTGCCACCCCCTGCATCTGTGAGGTATGGCCACGAAAACAGACAAAAAAAGGCCACATTCATTGACAGTCTCCAGCTGTCACATGTAATGCACCAAAACCACAGCTCCCTAGCCATATTCAGGCCCCAGAGACCTTGCCCTAGTTTATCCAAGACGTTTCACATGCCCTGATTCAGTCCACTGACTGCACGTCGGCCCCGGTATACCTCAACATTCGAATTCACTATTCCGCGCACGACTTTAACCCTCCTGCATGTTCTGGGCCCGAGAGCTCAAAATCTTTTTCACTCCAATCCTTCCACCTCCAATTTGGTCGGTTGCAGGAGAATGGGTAGTTGAGAGAGAGAGAGAGAGAGAGAGAGAGAGAGAGAGAGAGAGAGAGAGAGAGAGAGAGAGAGAGAGAGAGAGACAACCAGATGTCATCTCGACCCGTGCTGTGACCTAAGTCATTAGTCTGATGCTCTCAGATTTCCTGGGGAAGCGTCGAATGGGTCGACCATCAAACAGGGGGATTATGGCCACCAGGTTATATTGTGTTATATTGTATGTTGACTGACGGACCACCTCCATCACGCATATGGACCGCTTCCAAGACATGAAGGCGCCGTTCATGTCGCCGTACATCCGTGCCTGAGGCGATGACACGGGTGTTTCTTCTTCACATCATCAGCGGTGAGGGGGGGTGGGGGGTCATAATACCATGTTCCAGCCAGTGGTGTCGTCTGGGGGGCGGCGCCCCTTCATTAATGCGGGTAATGGCGCGTCGCACCCCGGGTAGATCTACTCTGCCCAGTGCAGCATGCAATTTGGGTGGCGTAGTTCCCACTCACACGAGGGTGATGGTAAACGACAATTGCTTTCACCGCAGTGTCCCGCGTGGCAGTGATGCTGTCACGCATGATGAAGGCTGGCTGATCTAAGGCTCCAGTCGTGCATGACGACCCTCAAGCTCGCTGTCATCGTCCGCAGGGGAGACAGGCTTTTGCCGCTATGTCCTCGACTGATTTTTTTTCCCCATCTTGCTTATAAGTTGGAGTGAATATATATTGCCAAATCTTTACTGCTGCTCCGATAGGGGATGTGGTGACCTGTCCCGTGGACAAGGTCTCCTCATCATGGCATCGAATTCAGTATTCGTTCGAGTAGCTCCCGTTGAGCACGGACGGACGGACGTCTCCTCAGTAATCTGTGATCCAAGAGAAGCCACGATCGAGGTTGCATGTCTGCAAGGCTCGGGCAACGTAAGTTTCCATACCGTTATCCTTGGGGCGATCCGTACAAACCTCCCTCACCATTTAGACACAGGCCTCCGTCCGTCGGTTTCCTATACACAACAGCAAGAAATCGCTCTTCCCCAGTAGCTACACAGACGTCGAGGAAGGGGCACACGTTGGTTAATAGTTCTCTCCACGGTGAACTGGAGGACTGATTCCTCTTGCATCTTCTCTCTCAGCAACTCCAAGGTCTTCTGGCGACCTGTGCACACACGTATATCACCGACATATCGGCGGTACATGTCGGGTTTAATGGAATGCCGGTGCGCGAGACAAGAACGCCTATACGAACAGTACACCCAGGGGTTGGACCCCATCGCTTCATCACCTCCCTCGAGGTACATCATAATGTCAGGACTGAGGAAGGGCGCTTCAGTCGTACATCCCCAGCAACATGATGCCAGGAATCTTGGGTGTGGTCGTTGGTTAACGATGACGTAATGAACAATGATGTTAACTGTCCTCTCTACTGACACGTTCGTGAGGAGGCTCAGAACATCCAGGGAGGCCCGGACGTTGCTTGGTGTCCAACCTTTAATCAAGCGTCATATATATATATATATATATATATATATATATATATATATATATATATATATATATATATATATATATATATATACTCTCGCACTTTTATCAAAATTCAAATACATGTTTCCCGTCCAGTATCATGGCGTGATCCAAACATTTCTCAACACTTTTCTGTCCCATCCAGGTGGGTCCAGTGCGCGAGAGCCGAACACACGAGATCGTGCCGTAGCCTGCCAGACAACTGCGCACCTTCCAACCACGAAAGTACACTCAAGTGATCAACACAACCTGAGCCTATGTAGTACGTCATTTCACCCAGGGTGAGGCCACTCGGCTGGCCATCACCGTCTCTACGTCCTGGACAATCCTGGTCGTCCGTCACTGGTTCTGGGATCGATCTTGGCGACTCATATTGGGCAGATGGGATCCTAAGTCCCCTATACATACCAGTGGTATCACACACCCCTCACGTTACCCCCGAACCATTAAGTAATAACGTACTAATTGGGTTTGCTCATTGTAACGTCAGGGACACCTACGTCGACCTCAAACCCCCCCCCCCCCCCCCACTGCAAGACGAACAAATCAGTAATACGTGCGACCCTTGAGCACGACGGGTACGACCCTCGGGTATGAAGACAGTGTTAAGGGTCAGAAATCTTATTGGCTACGTCAGCATAACCAAGGACTTGTCACGTCTTTCTTAAGGAAGTAGTGTCCCAGAGGTCGATGAAGCTGCCACTAAACACCAAGTGTCACACACACACACACACACACACACACACACACACACACACAACACACACACACACACACACACACACACACACACACACAACACACACACACACACACTGCAAAGCGCCAGGACAACACGGTCCAGAGGAAGGCAACAAGAATGGCACCGGTCCTGAGTGGAATGAACCGCTAAGGGATGGAGAGGATGGGAGGTCCACATTCTCTCCACATCGTAAGTAAGAATGAGACATGTCAACTCAATATAACATTCCATGAGGCGCTGACGATGTTACCAGAGCATGGATCTATGGGATCCACGAGGGGAACTCCAGAACAAGTGGTCGTAACTGGAAGTGAGACATGAGCAGTGCTAGAGGGATGGGAGGGAACACATCTTCAGCACTTCAGCAGCGAAGCTGTACGCTTCTGGCATAAGTAACGCCGAGACCAGGTAAATAAAACAAACACACGGGGAGAAAAAAATTAAGGAAAGGATGAGAGACGAGGCTATTACAAGGATAAAGCCTCCTCACACACAGACACACACCTACGAGTTACCAAGCATCACTCACCTATGAACATACACATTTACAATGGGACACACACACACACACATACACACGTTTACACGAGTGAGTATGCTGACGTATGTACCGTGTATAGAATGGCGAGTGGTCATAATGCAGATATCATTGCATGCCAGTTAAATAAACATACAAATTACACATATAAACCACACTGACACGCAGGCAGATTCAATCATTACACATAAATAACTGAGGAAGAGCCATCTGTCTAACCTTGGTCTAGTGGCACCTGTCGCACACGACGACCCAACTAATGAGAGAGAGAGAGAGAGGTTATGAAGGAGCGCGCCTCTGCCCCCTGCTTGCTCTCAACGCTCCACAATAGCACTGCTGGAGTTGCGGCCTGCCGGCTGCCCCCGCCACACAAACAGCGCCCCTCCTTCCTACCCGCCAACACCTCCTGACCAAAACCCTTCATCCCGCTGGCCGTGCAAGCCTCAGAGCCACCGCGCGTTTTCACCCAACTATCACATTTCTTCTGACTATTTCTAAGAGCTTATTATCAATCTATGAACCACACGAGGTGCAGTTAATTATCTGTACGTCGGGGATAAGCGAGGAACAAGAGGGGGTTCCCTGAGCGAAGAGTAGTGGTATGGCGAACGTAATGATAGAATACCTGCCCCCCTCAGGCCCAATGACTGGTTCCATACACCCGGACTAGCAGGCTCACCCGCCCCATTACTAATATCTCGTCCATATGAACAGCCCACTGAGACAACCCACTTACATATCCTGGGATCACCTAGCGTATTACCCAAGTTCCCACGGGACGTCACTCTTGCCCCGACAGACACGAGTCCACATGATTGTGTAGCTAATCATCGAAGGCGACTCGACCGAAATGATGATTTCAGTCTATCGTAACCGGCGGGGAGCTGGTGGAGGCCATGAAGATCAAGGTGACGACCTGATCTAGTAACACAACACTCCTACATACCATATCACATGGGTGGTACACCCTCGACTGGCTAGACATTAACACAGTCCATTTCTTCATTACAAAATGCATAGACTCATCACAGTTTTTGTTGACAATTCTCAAAGTACGTATTCTAATTGACTGAACTTGGTAAATGAGGATATACGTAAATGTGTGTGTGTGTGTGTGTGTGTGTGTGTGTGTGTGTGTGTGTGTGTAAAAATCTCCACAAACGCGTGACTTCATAAATACAGAAACACCGCTGGTAAAAGGAAACACAAGAATCCAGAGCGCTTTCGTGTATTACCACGTCTTTCGAGGACCAGTTCCAGAGAGAGAAAACAGTTACAATAGAAGTTATGTATACAGAAGGAACCACGGAATGAGGTTAAGTGACCTTGTAGTTATTGCGAAGCGAGGTTGGTACAACTATGTCCGTGACCCACCCGACCTTGACCTGACATCTCCCTGATGACCTCACTCAGCTAAAACCTCTCACTAGTCACAATGTTACTTGATCCCACTCCACATGTCCTCCAGTGCTGTACACTTAACATCTAAAGTATCTACTTTCTTTCTCTATCACTAGTCCTCTGAGGACGTGGTAATACACGAAAGCGTTCAGGATTCTCGCGTTTCCTTTTCCTGGTGGTGTTTCTGCACACACACACACACACACACACACACACACACACACACACACACACACACACATACACATATACACATACACGCTGGTGGCTGATTCATGTGAGAAACTGCAGAAGCTGGTGACTGAGTTTGGTAAAGTGTGTGAAAGAAGAAAGTTAAGAGTAAATGTGAATAAGAGCAAGGTTATTAGGTACAGTAGGGTTGAGGGTCAAGTCAATTGGGAGGTGAGTTTGAATGGAGAAAAACTGGAGGAAGTGAAGTGTTTTAGATATCTGGGAGTGGATCTGGCAGCGGATGGAAACATGGAAGCGGAAGTGGATCATAGGGTGGGGGAGGGGGCGAAAATTCTGGGAGCCTTGAAGAATGTGTGGAAGTCGAGAACATTATCTCGGAAAGCAAAAATGGGTATGTTTGAAGGAATAGTGGTTCCAACAATGTTGTATGGTTGCGAGGCGTGGACTATGGATAGAGTTGTGCGCAGGAGGATGGATGTGCTGGAAATGAGATGTTTGAGGACAATGTGTGGTGTGAGGTGGTTTGATCGAGTACGTAACGTAAGGGTAAGAGAGATGTGTGGAAATAAAAAGAGCGTGGTTGAGAGAGCAGAAGAGGGTGTTTTGAAATGGTTTGGTCACATGGAGAGAATGAGTGAGGAAAGATTGACCAAGAGGATATATGTGTCGGAGGTGGAGGGAACGAGAAGAGGGAGACCAAATTGGAGGTGGAAAGATGGAGTGAAAAAGATTTTGTGTGATCGGGGCCTGAATATGCAGGAGGGTGAAAGGAGGGCAAGGAATAGAGTGAATTGGAGCGATGTGATATACCGGGGTTGACGTGCTGTCAGTGGATTGAATCAGGGCATGTGAAGCGTCTGGGGTAAACCATGGAAAGCTGTGTAGGTACGTATATTTGCGTGTGTGGACGTATGTATATACATGTGTATGGGGGTGGGTTGGGCCATTTCTTTCGTCTGTTTCCTTGCGCTACCTCGCAAACGCGGGAGACAGCGACAAAGTATAATAAAAAATAAAATATATATATATATATATATATATATATATATATATATATATATATATATATATATATATATATATATATAACCCCATTTCCAGGAGGCATTGCGGCTCTTGGAAGTCCATGTTACCTCCACTATCATCACTTCTACTTGCAGCAGTGTAGCATTCAACATCTTCCTCCACATACACTGCGTCATGCCCCGGGACTGTATTGTCCTGCATTAGGATTTTTACACCTCGCTGGGTTACCCATCTTTCCACATAAGTTAACAGTAATCATATATAGTTTACTGCAGAGGTACTGCATACGTATTGGTCTATCATGCTGGGTAACCACTAGATTTCTTTTCCTTATAACGACACTTATGAACCACCATTTCCGTCGTAATCCGGAGCACTGTCATGTTCGACTGGCTTGAGACTTCTTGTATAACACCGTTATAATGGTCATGACCTGTACCATTAGAGGACTTTGGCACTATATCATCCTGGACTGCATCCGTGGTCCCTACACACACACACACACACACACACACACCTGAACGTCCCTAGCCTTCGGTGCACTCGTAAATTGAGAGAAGAGTCTCTCCAGTTTTCCCAGTTCGATCACTTGTGCAGGTTAGACGACGCCACTTAGATAATAGCCTCCCACAACAAACTCCTGAAATATATCCAGTGGTACAGTCAGAGTGGTAGGTACAGTCAGAGGCATCCCAGACTCAACAGCTTCGATAAAGACTAGGAACTAAACCAAATCACCAAATTCCTCCACTGTGAGGTGACTGTGGTGCTCACTAGTTAGTTTGGATTCTCACTCTACGTATGGATCCTGGTGAGGTGCCTTAGGATCCGAGGAATGAGCGTACAGTGTCACCGTATAAAGGCATGGGGGGGACAAAAGAACATGTTCGAACTACAGAGGTACTGTATGTATGTTCAGCGTAGCTGGTGAGTTGTGTGGGAGAGCGGTAACTAAGAGGATGGTGCCTATACAGAGCATCAGACTGGGGAGGAAGAATGTGGTTTCAGATCGTGGTAAAGGATGGATCAGGTGCTTGCTTTAAAGATCTTAGCCCATGAATACTGAAGAGGAAACAGTGGGATCTGTACGACATGGCATTTATAAAACTGCAGAAAGCATACGATAATGGTGACACTGGTGCGTTGTGGAAATTTCTACGAATACGTGGTGTAGGAAGAAAGCTGCTACGAGCAGTGAGAAGTTTCTATCAAGAGAGTAATGCGTGTGTGCAAGCAGAAGAGGAGAGGAGAGCGAGAGGTTTCAGGTGAAGATGGAGCTCCGTCAAGGGTATCTGATGTCATCATGCTGTTTCATCTACTTATGGTTGGGAGACAGAGGGAAGTGAACGGATGTTCTTGGAGGGATGGGCAGGTCCAAAGTCTGCTGGGAGGTGGGCGATTCCAGGAAGAGAGTCACTTGCTGTCTGATTATGATACGACTCTGAAGGCAGACTCAATATGACCAACTTCAGAAGTTATGTGTCAGTTTTGGGATGGCGTGTAAAAGAATACAATAGAGTTAAAGTGAATAAAAGTAGAGAAATCATGTTGAACAGGGAGTGAGACAGGCTGGTTGGAGTGTGGGTTTGAATGGAGAGAACCTGGGGGAAGTGGAGCTGGAAACCACCCCTCCCCTACTTCTTATATTTCAATTTCCAAAATATGAAACAGACGAAGGAGCCAGACGGGGAGTGCTCATCCTCCTCGAACACTCAGGCTGGGGTGTCTAAATGTGTGTGGATATAACCATATGAAAAGAGATGAAAGACAGTTAGCATAAAAGAAGAAATAAACCAGGATGTTGTGGCTCTGAGTGAAACACAGATCAGGGGTAAAGGAAAAGAATGGTTTGGTAAGGTATCAGCCCCAAAGTGATGGGTTGGGGACGCGACATGCGTTAAGAAATGGGTAGCACTACTGCTGAAGCCGTAGCTGTGGGTGTGTGTGAGAGTGTGAGGATGTGAACGCTCAACTTACGTGGGTAAAAATGGAGGGCGAGAGATGGGCGATTATTAATGCTTATGCACCTGGCCATGAGAAGACATATCTTGAGAGGCAAGCGTTTCGAGAGCAGCTGCGTGTGTCAGCAGTTTTGAGGCAAGAAGCCGATTATTCAAGAAGGGTGATTTGAATGCGAATGTAAGTAATGAGACAGTTCAGAGTATTACAGGGGGAGGGGGGGTTATGGAATATTTAGTACACTGAATACAAAGGGTGAACTGCTTGTGGAGTTGTGTGCTGAGAGAGGACTGGTGCTTGGGAATACCCGATTTAAAAAGAGGGACATACATAAGAATACGTATGCGAGGAGGAAAGATGGTCAGCGGGTATTGTCGGATCACATACTAATTGACAGGCGTGTAACATAGGGACTTCTGGATGTAAATGTGCTGAGAGGGGCAGCTGATGAGTGAGTGGTTAGATGAGGAAGTTGTTAGTTTTGGGGCGGCACTCAAAGGGAAGGCGTACAAATGATTAAGGAATGTATACAAGAAAGCGGCAGGAGGTCAAGGCGAAGGTGAAAGGGTTGAAAAGAGGGCAAATGAGTAAGGGTGAACGAGTATCAGTACACTTTAGGAAGGATAGTATGTTTGAAAGGAGTCTGATAATGTGTTAAAAAAAAAAAGAGAACAAATGGGAATATCACTGAAGGGGGAAAAAAGGGGAAGTGGTAACAGGCAGCGATGAAGTGGAGGAGATGGAGTGAGTATTTTGAAGGACTGATGAATGTATTTGATGATAGGATGGCAGATGTAAGGTGTTTGGGTTGGGGTGGTATGCGAAAAGCGAGTCATGGAGAGCGGTTTGGTGAAGCGAGAAGAGGAGCTGAAAGCCTTACGTAGGATGAAATAAGGCAAGGCGTCTAGAATGGATGGTTTTGCTGTTGAATTCACTAAAGAGGGAGGGTCTGTGTTGCTGACTGGTAAGGCAGGATTTGCGATGTATGTATGGATCATGATGAGGTGTCTGAGGACTGGCAGAATGCATGTATAGTGTCACGGGAAAAAGGTAAATTGTTTCCGCATTCGTCATGACCGGTTTTATCATTTCCTCTTCACGATACATTCTCAAGCTTCCCTTACGAGCCACATGAAAACATCTTCACTCGTCAAACTGATGTGTTCCCCATTGTCTCTATCTGCCTCTTCTTCCCGACCACACCTTGTATTTTCGCATCCAAAGTCTTTCTAGTCTTAACCCCACTTCTTTTTTTTAGTAACTTGTTCCTCGTTTTCTTTCAATCATGATCCCATTTTCCATCTTCACCTGTGTTGCGATACCCCTCACCACCCTCCTTAACTCGTCAATCTCCTTTATTAACATCATGATTCCCACCTACTTCATGCTCGTACTTCCTCTTGATAATTACTACATGGTCTGACCTCCACCCGACTCCGTTCTGCCAATACCCCCCACCGCTCGCCATGTTTGTTTACATCGGTCAGCGAGCCCCGCGTCCATACACGATGTACTCCCACAAGGCTACGTCCAAATATATGTACATACGAGGTATACAGTCCACCATAAGAGTACTGCTGACACTTCCCTGTTCATCAGTATGTACTACCTGTCGCCTTCCGCGTCCCGAGGGGCAGCTTCAGCTGACACATGGGCACGTCTGTTTACCTCGTTACCCCATTTCATGATCGATACCTTTCAGGGGTAATATATATATATATATATATATATATATATATATATATATATATATATATATATATATATATATATATATATGTGTGTGTGTGTGTGTGTGTGTGTGTGTGTTACCGAGCTCCGCTTGCGAGTGAGGAGACACCTCTGGCGATGCTGTGTCATAGGTAGTGCAGACTCGTCTCAAAGAACTCCCCACTCGTAAGCAGACTACATTTCCCTGTTACTGGAAGTAGCGCATCCATGGGCTGCAGAAGCCTTCAAGAATAGGTCATGGGTAACACAATGACTTTCAAAGAAAAAGGCAATTTCATACACACACACACACACACACACACACACACACACACACACACACACACACATATATATATATATATATATATATATATATATATATATTTCACAGAAGCATTAAACAAATCTTTTTTGCTTCCAACTCACATTGCTTCTCGCTCTAGTAGTTTCCCCTTTACGAGCGTTCATTGATATCTTTCTTGAGTACATTCTTCTGTGGTTTACAGACAGTAGTAATCAGTGGCACCAGTCTATTACAGGCTGGTAGCGTATGCTCTCTATTGCTCTCGGGATACAAAAAACGAGATACAGATCAATTGCTCTCTTCCACTGCCTTACTACCGATCACTCTACCAGGCAATACTTGTTAACCCACGTCTCAAGTGGTCTGTATATCTGCACACACACACACTAAAACCCATCGGAAGAGATCCTATCAGAGATCCTATTAGAATCGTGAGCTATATAAGGACGTCTCCTTCACCAGCATAGGTAACACTGTCAGCCTCGATGCTGAAATCCAGTTTCCCAGTATGTGCTCTCGTTTTTTCCCCAATTCTGTCATCTCTTCTTCCTTGTGTCTCCTTTTATCATTTGGCTGCTTCATTTATACACTTGTAACATCCTAGTGTACTTCGTACTCAAATCTCAGTCACGCGCGATTACTTTTTCCTTGTCCTTCCAGACTGTTGTATGCATTCACGAGATCCATTGTCTGTGTCCCTAGTGTGTTTGGTGACGTGTCAGTACAGGATGTTCTCCTCAACACAGTCAACTTAGGCCTCCACGCCTCACTCCTTCCATGTGGGTTCAGATGTTCCCAGTCGATTCCCTTAAAAAACCTTCGGTATCGCACATTCTCCAACACTGAGCAGCAGGCCTCTCTCTCTCTCTCTCTCTCTCTCTCTCTCTCTCTCTCTCTCTCTCTCTCTCTCTCTCCTACCATGCACAACTACTGGACTGGTATTTTTCTTTCCAAAATATACCATCTACAGTAGGTACGAGCCACCACCTGCAGCTGCTCCTCACACTTTAGGTTACCTCGTAACAAGATGGCCAGACTCCCTTCACCCCTGTGTTGTATCCTTCCTTATCTCCTGTGTCTCTTTTATGAAAAACGTCATTAAACAACGTTGCGTCCCTGTCCGCTGCACCCCGACCCGCCACCAGGCGACCCAAAGCCAGGAGCCAGCCGGCCTGCCGGGATCCAGGGGGGTCCAGGCAGTCTCTCCTGAGGGAAGCACCAGACACCTGCTGACGTCGTCATTATATAAGAGCGTTACCTCCAGCCACCTCACGCAGGAGAGGTCCTCCCCCCGACTACTAATGGCTTTGTGGTGAGTAACAGACCAGTGAGTTCCCGGCACCTGGACCCAGCACAAACACTGGCAGGTGAGTCCCCCACACTGGAGAACCCAGGTGTAAACATGACATTCATGGACCCAGCCCACCTTGCTCCGTGGCGTCGATGGTCGTCTGTGTCTGAGTGCTTGGCTCTCTGTGCCTGTGAGATTAAGCTGTCTGTGCCCGTGAGATTAGGCTGTCTATGCCCGTGAGATTAGGCTATCTATGCCTGTGAGATTAGGCTGTCTATGCCCGTGAGATTAGGCTGTCTATGCCTGTGAGATTAGGCTGTCTATGCCCGTGAGATTAGGCTGTCTATGCCCGTGAGATTAGGCTCTCTGTGCCTGTGAGATTACGCTGTCTATGCCTGTGAGCTTGGCTGTCTACGCCTGTGAGATCAGGCTGTCTGTGCTTGTTCCTTTGGCTTGTGTGTGTGTTGTGTGTGTGTGTTCTAATCTGTGAATATTTTCCAGACGTCTCGTCTTCCAGTTAGTGTGGTTGGGGGCCCATGTGAGGGGAGTGGTGGTAGCAGCAGTGGTGGTGGTGGACGGGTACACTGTGGACACCGTGACGCACCCCAGCACGCCTTGTTGACATTTGGGTCCGCCAAGGGGTTCCTCCCGCCTTTCAACTCCTCTCATTCCATCTACTCCACCAGCTTCAGTCTCTCTCTCTCTCTCTCTCTCTCTCTCTCTCTCTCTCTCTCTCTCTCTCTCTCTCTCCCTTCGCCTCCACCTGCCCCTGCCACACCCCTTCCTCACCCCTTCTCCTCCCCAATCCTTCCTCCCTCCTCCTCCTCTCCAGGCCCTCCATCCCTCCCCAAACTAGTCCCTCCCTCCCCACCAAAGTTGACATGGGGGAGGAAATCATCTCTTGGGGAGATGGTCAACAAATATATTTGTTTGCATAATTCTTTCTTTTTTTTTTTCACCTTGTGTGACATTGGCAGCCAAGCCGTCATCAAGTCATTGCCAGATCAGGGGAAGGGGAGACCCCCCCCCACTTATACCAGTGTTGCCAGACCAGGCGAAGACCCACAACATCTGTCAGTGTTGCCAGACCAGAGGAAGACCCACAACATCTGTCAGTGTTGCCAGACCAGGAGAATACTCATCTGTACAAACTATTGCCAGGTTATGGATAGGCTCGCCTTAGTCGGCACTGCCACGTCGTTTTAATCATACAAGATGAAATTAACGTCTTTACGTTAAAAAAAAAAGGAAATCAAGACTGATTATATCAAACTTACGAAAGCTTAGACCAAGTTACTACACGAGAAACTTAACCGAAAAAAAAGAACTTGACATAAAAAAAAATCAGTCCATGACACATTAATCCCCAAACTATGTACATCAATTTATCTTTGTTGTTTCATTTCTTTTTTTGGTAAAAACCTCTGGTGTGTGGGGTCACCACACCCCAGCCAACGAGCTGCTCCCAGTGTGGACCGGAGGAGTTTCCCAACACGTGAGCTGCCTTCACGTGTGGCCAGAAGAGTCCCCCACACACGTGACTTACTCTCACGTGTGGCTAGTAGAGTCCCCCACACACGTGACTTTCACGTGTGGCTAGTAGAGTCCCCCACTCACGTGACTTACTCTCACGTGTGGCTAGTAGAGTCCCCCACTCATGTGACTTACTCTCACGTGTGGCTAGTAGAGTCCCCCACACACGTGACTTACTCTCACGTGTGGCAAGTAGAGTCACCACACACGTGACTTTCACGTGTGGCTAGTAGAGTCCCCCACTCACGTGACTTACTCTCACGTGTGGCTAGTAGAGTCCCCCACACACGTGACTTACTCTCACGTGTGGCTAGTAGAGTCCCCACACACGTGACTTACTCTCACGTGTGGCAAGTAGAGTCACCACACACGTGACTTTCACGTGTGGCTAGTAGAGTCCCCCACTCACGTGACTTACTCTCACGTGTGGCTAGTAGAGTCCCCCACACACGTGACCTACTCTCACGTGTAGCTAGCAGAGTCCCCCCCACACGTGACTTACTCTCACGTGTGGCTAGTAGAGTACCCAAAACACGTGACTTACTCTCGCGTGTGGCTAGTAGAGACCCCCACACACGTGACTTACTCTCACATGTGGCTAAATGAGTCCCCCACACACGCGACTTACTCTCACGTGTGACTAAACGAGTCCCCCATACATGTGACTTACTCTCACGTGTGGTCAGTAAAGTCCCCCACACATGTGACTTACTCTCACGTGTGGTAAGTAAAGTCCCCCACACATGTGACTTACTCTCATGTGTGGTCAGTAAAGTCCCCACACATGTGACTTACTCTCACGTGTGGTCAGTAAAGTCCCCCACACATGTGACTTACTCTCACGTGTCGCTAGTGGAATTCCCCCACATGTGACTTTGTCTCACGTATGGCTAGTAGAGTCCCCACACACACGTGACCTGCCCTTGCATGCGACCAGTAGAGTTCCCCACACACGTGACCTGCCCTCACATGTGGCCAGTAGAGGTCCCCACACAGGTGACCCGCCCTCACATGTGGCCAGTAGAGTCCCCCACACATGTGACCTACTCTCACATGTGACCAGCAGAGTTTCCCACACACGTGCCCTACCCTCACATGTGACCAGCAGAGTTTCCCACACACGTGCCCTACCCTCACATGTGACCAGTAGAGTCCCCCACATACGTGACCTGCCCTCACATGTGACCAGTAGAGTCCCCCACACACGTGACCTGCCCTTACATGTGGGCAGTATAGTCCCCTACACACGTGACCTGCCCTCACATGTGGCCAGTAGAGTCCCCCACACACGTGACCTGCCCTCACATGTGGCCAGTAGAGTCCCCCCGTCACGTATGCACTTCCCCAGCCAGACCAAGGGAGTCCCCCCGTGGATTCACAACTGCCATGCGTTAGCATCATAATCCCAGCCTGGACACCAACGCTTCTGCTCATTACGTCATTACAGCAACAACCACAACATAAAGTTCTCATAACACTGGTTATGGACACATACTATTTTCTCTGCGTATCGAACTGCTGAACACGACTGTGCCTAGTAGTAAGTCTGGGTGTAACGCTACCCGCCCGACTTACGAGTGTTGAGGTGATGGCCGGAAGCCATCTCACGCCCTCCGTGTCAGTAGGTTGTAGACACCAGCCGCCCAGGGAAGTACTACCTCCCTGACGGAGGTAGATGGCCAGAACCATCTTACACCCTCCGCGTCTGGACTGTCTCAAGGCAAGTGTATAGCGTGAGTTGTGGCCTCCAATGGATTTAGTGTGTACCGGGAGTTATAGCCTTGGTTAACAACTATCCAGCAGGGGCTTTGAGCTCCTATTGTTTTTGTTTATCGATGGTTGTACCCTGGTTGTTAGTGTCTAACGCGAGGGGTTGTGACCTCGGTTATTAGTGTCTTGCAGGGGTAGTGGCCCTGGATGATTGTGTCTAGCTAGGGTTGTGGCCCTGGATGTTAGCGTCTAGCCGAGGGTTGTGGCCCTGGTTGTCAGTGACCAGTAGAGGTTGTGGCCCTGGTGGTTAATGTCAACCAAAGGCTGTGGCCCTGGTGGTTAATGTCAACCAAAGGCTGTGGCCCTGGTGGTTAATGTCAACCAAAGGCTGTGGCCCTGGTTAGCGGAAGATGATGCAAACGCTATGTACGAATACATCTTCAACAGATATACACCGTAAACATCCACTGTTTACTGAACAATCAGCTGTGAACACACAACGTTAGAGAATGAGCGAGCGGGGCATAATTTTTGGTTCCCCGCGCCAAAAGAGGAGTATAGACATCTTTATACTGTTGTGGCCACGATAACTCTGGCAACTTGATTCCTCTTTATAATATATATATATATATATATATATATATATATATATATATATATATATATATATATATATATATATATTTTTATATTTATTATACTTTGTCGCTGTCTCCCGCGTTTGCGAGGTAGCGCAAGGAAACAGACGAAAGAAATGGCCCAACCCCCCCCCCATACACATGTATATACATACGTCCACACACGCAAATATACATACCTACACAGCTTTCCATGGTTTACCCCAGACGCTTCACATGCCTTGATTCAATCCACTGACAGCACGTCCAATTGGATTGGATTGGATATATATATATATATATATATATATATATATATATATATATATATATATATATATATACATCGTCCAATAAGCAGCTTAAGGTTTCCTTGCCTCTCAGATGTCCAAGCAAAACTAAGTCGTACACGGGACAATACGGTTAGGTGTAAACGCCCTTAGGAGTCTGCTGTTGGATGTGAGAAGGCGTTATATTCATTAAAGATCATCTGTTATACAAGGTATACCCTTAACAGACACCAGGCCACTGGATAAGGTGTACACGCCAGCTAATGGAATCTTATCTTATTTTCTCAAGTGCTGGCTATAAACACTTGTGTTTACGTTAAATACTCCTCCCCCTGTAGCTATTTTTTTTCGGGCATTCCCATTACCCATTATCAGGTCTAGATAACAAGTATCAGTTCTTATCAGCATTAACTTGATGCCTCTCAACCAGTCCTGATTATCTACACTATGCCCCTTCAATACCCCAAGCTCTTCCCCATCTTGTTCCTTCCCCTCCGCCTTTGCCTTCTGTGTCTTGCCCCTCTTCTTGCCCTCCCTATACCACTCTCCATCGTGCCTTCTCTACAGCCCTCTCTGCATCATGCCCCTCTCGAACGCCGGATGTTCCACACTCATCTGACCTACTAATTCCCAGACAAATGAGTCTGGTGGCCTAACCTATGGCTGCACCTGTACCCTCACTACAGGACCCTTAGATTCTATCTTCCGTTAAACAGGTAACTAGACCCATTCCACGAGAAGAGCCGACACTCTTACGGACCTGCCCTCAGTCTAACAGCATTAAAGAGAGAGGTCAGGGCTGGCGACACTAAGCTGCGAGATCTCCAGTCCCTTTCGGGAATAGCTTCTCCTCCCAGACCGCCTTCATGACCTGGCCTGACCCTGAATCTTATATACTCTGTGCATCACTGAAGGAAGGCAGTCATGCCGCTGACTCGCATTAGACAACAAGTGCACCACCCAGGTACCTGAAGGCTCGGCCATGTGACTCGACATTCAAGCCGCCCTTAGACCACCTCCTCCGTCAGGATAAATCCTAACGAGACTCCTGACGTTTCATCTTCCTGGCCGGTTCCATTGTGGTGCCTCATCTCCAACGTCCACCTCCTGCAGGACTCGTGTTGGGACATTGCCTCCGCCCGTCACAAGCAGCAGCTGTAACAACAAGGGACCTACGGCCACGCCCGCGGCACTCGTGCAACCCTAGCACAACTCCAGCAACCTCCTGCAACCCTAGCACAACTCCAGGAACCTCATGAAACCCTAACACGACTCTAGGAGCCTCCTGCAACCCTAGCACAACTCAAGGAGTCTCCTGCAACCCTAATACAATTCCAGGAGCCTCTTGCAACCCTAGCATAACTCCGGGAGCTTCCTGCAACCCTAGCACAACTCCAGGAGCCTCCTGCAACCCTAGCACAACTCCAGGAGTCTCCTGCAACCCTAGCACAACTCCAGGAACCTCATGCAATCCTAGCACAACTCCAGGAGCCTCCTGCAACCCTAGCACAACTCCAGGAGCCTCCTGCAACCTTAGCACAACTTCAGGAACCTCCTGCAACCTTAACACAACTCCAGAAACCTCTTGCAACCCTAGCACAGCTGCAGGCACCTCCTGCAACCCAAGCATAACTCCAGGAACCTCCTGCAACCCAAGCACAAACTGGCAACCACTGTACACTCAAGGAGCCGCGATACAGGCCACACCCACCACCTCCTACAGGAGCTCCACGTCGACTCGGCAGGCACGCACTTCTCCCACGTGCTCCTGCTTCATCTGACGCCTACCATCACCAGCGTCACATGACCTCTGCCAAGCCTGTATCGTATCACTCGACCTACCTTACCTCTTCTTCACCATACTCCTGCACCTCCAGTAGCTCACTGTCCTGGTCTACCTCACTTTATTTACCTTAACCAATTAAGCAGTGCTGCTGTTGTTTTTAGACGTTTCCATTTCTCTCAGTTTCATTAACCAAAACACTCCAATTAATAATGATACCCGTAAATGTACCTTTATATAGCAAGCATGGATCTTGATCCTAGTTACGTCAACCTTGATCCCAATTACGTCAACCACGGATCTTGATCCCAATTACGTCTCAACCACTGGTCTTGATCCGACCTTGGTAGTCACTGACCTTTATAAAACAAAATTATGGCAACCAATGACCTTAATGAAAAAAAATATATATGTGGCAACCACTGGTTGAAAAAAGAAATCATAGTAACCACACTAGCCTTCAGAAAGTCATGATAATCCCTGGTCTCAGTTAAATTACTGCAACCATTGACCTTGATACCATTA
Source organism: Panulirus ornatus (assembly GCF_036320965.1). Lineage (NCBI taxonomy): Eukaryota > Metazoa > Arthropoda > Malacostraca > Decapoda > Palinuridae > Panulirus > Panulirus ornatus. The sequence goes on from NC_092224.1 coordinate 65,157,543, forward strand.
AGGTACTCACTGGCCTTGACACCGGTATGGCACGCTGGCCTGTTGACACCTGTTGTGCCGGGACGAGAAGGGACGGGACACTGAGTGACACCTGTGGTCACAGCCGGGATGGGACGGAACGCCAAGTGACACATGAAGTATTCACAGCCGGGACGAGAAGGGACACTAAGTGACACCTGTCGTAGTGGTCACAGCCGGGATGGGATGGAACGCTAGTGACACACGCCGTAGTGGTAACAGACGGGACGAGAAGGGACGGGACACTGAGTGACACCTCTCAAGTGGTCACAGCCGAGATGGAACGGGACGCTGAGTGACACCTGTTGCACAGGTCGTCCAAAGGAATTAGAACACTTATGATGTATTTTCATACACTACACCCAAAAATTTTCTCTTCATATTTACGTACTAAAGCAAGTAATCTCAACTTCATTTTCCCATTTCTTCCACCGTTACTTAAATATGATGTCCGCGTCACAAGGCCCAATATTGTTCATCCTTCTAGAAAGACGCGTTGAAAAGAAGTTGAAGAGTTCACACGCCAGGGATGATGGGTGTACAACACATATTAAGGACAGTCGGAGGGATGGCTACACTTACAACACACTTGCAGGGCCTGACGTGTTAAGAACAAGGCTCAGAGGCTACACTTGTTGAGGTTACATGTGTGTGTGTGTTAGGGAGACTCGGGCGCCACGTATGTTAAGGAGACTCGGAGGGGCTACACATGTTTAGAAAACTAGGGAGGGCCACACATGTTAGGGAGAGACTCGGGGGTCCACACATGTTGAGAAACCTGGAGGCCACACATGTTAAAGAGACTTGGTGGCCATACTTAAAAAAACTCGAGGGCCACACGTTCGAGATCTTCAGACGTCACGCATGACATACTGAGCCACAAGAGGAATGGAATTACCATTAGTGTGTAAACTATCGTACGGTATGACATCATATGAGTATTGCCATCAGGTGAGCATGACATATGACAATCTCCTTGCATTGTGAGGCGGTCTCCTACCCTCCCACACACTGGTCACAGGAGGACACAACATGGCCAAAACACTACGACCAAGCACGTATACTTACAGCAGTTGCTATAATCTACCAGTGCTCCTACATCCATGGGCATACATGAGAAATTATAGAAATGCCTTTGATTATAAGAAAAAAAAGGAATTGAAAACGTGATTTGATTTCAGTGTGATAATTTTGGTATTTGATATTCAAATTCTTAGAAAAAAATTGCATTCTAACAGGAAACAATATTATTTTGGATAATCAAAATTTACAAATAATTGGGAAAAAAAAATTAAAAGCACGTTTAACTTCCTCGAGTGGAAAGTTGATATGTTTGAATTCCAATATTTATCGATAAATACAGTTTTCACCTGTAACAATAGTTAGCTTTACATATCTGCCCTTTTTTGAATGGTTAGCAAATTAAGTAAACTGAGACGGTGGCTGCTGGCAGTGGCTAACAGGCTAGCTGCTAGTCGTGATACCCATTTTCTTTGAGAGTTAGTTAGCACGTATCAGAGGCGCTGGTCTTACCTCCTCAAAAATAATTAAATCTATTCTACACACAATGTAACACTCCTGTTATAGCCTATTCAGTCAGTTATAGCCTATTGTCAGTCGAAAGTGCATTCGTGGGTGCAGTAATATATGGTCGAAGACTGATTCAAAGGCCAAATCCTAAATAAACGTTACATCTTACATTTTAAAATAGTTTACCTGGAAATTATCGTTCGCATAAAAGAGCATGGATCCAAGCTAAAGGGGATAACTGATCTATACTTTCAACGTTTGATAGCGTGTACTGAAAATTATTTTAAGCTTGTTTTAGGCATTATATCAAGAACACCGGGAGAAGATTGCACGGAGACACACGTAAGAATCCCTGAAGCTTTGTGGAATCTATCACTTACATTATGATATAGAAAAATCAGACCTGACAACCACAGTAAGGCTCTAAATCAAAGTGAAATGTCTCAAGGAAGAACGCCACGAGAAATAGAAGCAAAGTTGCTGCTTAAAGCGTATGCTTCTCTGTGGTGATGGTAATAGGTTGAACACTGATGCGAAACTGGTGAAGGAGATAAGTACGTATGAGGAACCAGTACTGAGGGTGACGGTTATAATGTGTTGAAACTTGATTCCATTTTCAAATGTGCAAGTCCGATTGTCCCGTTACCATTATGTGCAGGACGATCACCATCACAGTTCTCAAGAGCAAATGGCAGAAGAAAAGGAAAAGGAAGAACGTGATTAAGGGAAACGCAAACGTAAAGTTATTTATACAACTGAGATGAAGCTAAGTGAAGCAGCAAGACATACAGCAGCAAAAAATTGTTAAAACAGCCAACAACTATTCCAACAAGTGCAACAAAGACTTCAGGAAAAATAGGGAAAAAAAACTAATGCTCCATTCACTCCACCATGAACACGAGAGGATATTCGAACTCAGTTTTCGAGAGAGGCATACGTGGAGAAAAAAAATGTAACATGCATCCACCATACGATAAAGTCTTGACTTTGAAACACAAACTGACACCATGAAAATATCAATGTTGACGATTTCAGTGCAGAAATCCCACTCCTTTGACTCCTACATCACGCCAGCTGGGGCCCCCACTACTTGGTCAAAAGGATGCATTTGACTTACATGTGTGTAGCGACCCACAGCCGCTCTACCAAATGTTACTGACGCCTTGTTTTGCTGGCAGATGACAGCGAGTGACCCCCGGGAAAATATGTTTGGTCGCCACCCTCTGGCCCTCGATGTTCCCGCGGCGGCCACTCATTATTGTCTGGTAACCAAAGTGACTCCCTGCTCCACGCACACCCTTCACCTGTTTAAGTCCAGCAATAGCAGCTAAGGTTTGCGTCCACCCAGCTATGAGATCTGAGCGAACCACTTCGGTGCTTGAGGTCTTGGCGATGTGACTCCTGACTCAAGATGCCCTTGGGGCGTCTCCTCCGCCAGTAGATATCCCAACGTGACTCCTGACGTTTCATCTTCCCGGCAGGTTTCATTGTGGTGCCTTAACCCCGAAGTCCACCTTCGGCAGCACTGGAGTCGTCCATCGCCTCTGCCCGTCATGAGCAGCAGCTGTAACAAGGGACCTATGGCCACGCCCGCGGCACTCCTGCAACCCTAGCACAACTCCAGGAACCCTAGCACAACTCCAGGAACCTCCTGCAACCCTAGCACAACTCCAGGAACCTCCTGCATCCCTAGCACAACTCCAGGAACCTCCTGCAACCCTAGCACAACTCCAGGAACCTCCTGCAACCCGAGCACAACTCCAGGAACCTCCTGCAACCCGAGCACAACTCCAGGAACCTCCTGCAACTCTAGCACAACTCCAGGAACCTCCTGCAATCCTAGTACAACTCCAGGAACCAACTGCAACCCTAGCACAACTTCAGGAACCTCCTGTAACTCTAGCACAAACCTCCTACAGGAACTCCACCTAGACTAGGTAGCCAAGTGCTCCTGCTTCGACGCCCTTACCAGTGTCACACGGCCCCTGCCTAGCCTGTCTCGTACTTCTCGACCTACTTCATCTTTCTTTACCATAATCCTTTTCCTTCAGTAGCTCAGTGCCCTCTGTTACCTCGCCTTGTACATCCTAACCAATACAGATCTATTGTTATCTAATGCGTTTCTGTGCCCTTCTATCAGTTATTCCACTCAACAACCCATCCAGAACACTCGCTAAACTGGTGACACCTGGAGCTGACAGAGATTTTCGCTCACATCCTTATAATGCTACTGTCAACATTCCTTGACCCCTGCTGTCATAGTCCTTTTTCCATCATCCTCCCAGCGTCATCCCATACCTTGTATTTGCCAGGTCCAGCCGGCCACTCCTGCACCCCAGGTGATTCTGTCTCCCTCAGCCAGCAAGGACCCCGTGTAACAACGTCTTCATCCATTACGGCGCTACAAACTCCCTCTACACAACCTGGAAGCACCAGACGTGTCGTCTGCCCGCCAGCACTGGACGACCAGCCGACTATACCATCAGGGAGAAGTGGAGTGGTATGGAGAACCACCGTCGCTCCACAAAGTGTTACCTACCTGATGACGCCCTGTCTTGGTGGCATGTGACGGTGTGTGACCTCACCTGACCTAATAAATCCCGGAGAAATGAGTTAAGTAGCCCAACCTACATGTAATGTTAATCCCCGTGACATCCATATTCGATGTTCGGCAGTGGCAGCTCAAAAAAAATGACCTTTTCCATTCGAGCCACTCTCAGTCCATCAGCATGAAGAGAGGTCAGTTCCCGACATCCGACTTCGACAACCTGACCTCCTGCCTCTTATATGCCCGGGTATAACGCAAGGAAGGCAGTTAGGAAGCTGACTCACCACGAGACAAGTGTACCACTCCAGTAACTGAAGTCTTGGCGATGTGAATCCAGACTAAAGTCGCCCATACGGCGCCTCCTCCATCAGTACATGTCCTAACGTGACTCCCGACGTTTCATCTTCCAGGCCGGTTTTATTGTGGTGCCTCATTTCCGACGTCCACCTTCGTCAGGACTCGCGTGGGGCATCGCCTCCGCCCGTCATGAGCAGCAGTTGTAACAAGGGACCTACGGCCACGCCCGCGGCACTCCTGCAACCGAGCACAACTCCAGGAGCCTTATGCAACCCAAGCACAACTTCAGGCACCTCCTGCAACCCTAACACAATTCCAGGAGCCTCATGCAACCCAAGCACAAACTGGCAACCACCGTACACTCCAGGAGCCGCGATACATGCCACACCCACCACCTCCTACAGGAGCTTCACGCTGACTCGGCAGCCACGCACTTCTCCCACGTGCTCCTGCTTCATCTGACGCCTACCATCGCCAGCGTCACATGACCTCTGCCAAGCCTGTATCGTACCACTCGACCTACCTCACGTAATCTCTTTTTCACCATAATCCTGCACCTTCATCAGTTCATTACCCTGTTGCCTCATCTTGTATATCCTATCTAATAAAGCATTGTTGTTATTTAACTTGTTTCTATGCTTCTCTTTGTTACACCACTCCAATAAACCCCTACTAGAACACCTGCTAAAACGATAACTTAATCAAAACTGGCAGTGTGGTACTTTGCCTTAAGAATCCCTTAAAAATTATATAATCAAGAGAGAATTCAAAACATATTATTAAATAAAGTTTGTCGGCGATATTAATATCCAAACTCTTCCCAATTTAAGCTATGATTAACTGAATACATCTGTGACAAACACTGTGTGGTTCAACAGGTCCAGTGTAGTTTCATGGCCCGTTGCTTGTCTAGACCACTCGATGCGAAGGCTCGGTGCCCATACATGTAAAGGCTAGGAGGCCACACCTGTTAAAGACTCTGAGACCACTTACGTTAAAGGTTAGGAGGCTACACGTTAAAGACAATGAGGTCACACATGTAGAGACCCACCTAACCAGGTCTCACTCCCTTGCATGGCCACACATGTAGAGACCCACCCAGCCAGGTCTCCCTCCCTTGCATGTCCACACATGCAGAGACCCACCCAGCCAGGTCTCCCTCCCTTGCATGGCCACACATGCAGAGACCCATCCAGCCAGGTCTCCCTCCCTTGCTCCTCTATAATTTCTCTCGTCTACTTTAATCCCTTGAGCATGACCATTGGGCCTTGTTGCATGGCTTTGATCTGATCCTTAAGCGCTAAGTCAAATGCTAGACCATCGTGTTCATGGCATGCCTCTCTTACTTTCCTTAACTGAATATCGTTCATTTTTTCTGAATCTTCATCACCCTCTCTAAACATCCCTGAACATTTCAAAATACGCAGTGTCTATTTTGCCGACTAATCGAAATCAGTGGGGCGGTTATATTTCGCCGATTGGTACTTATTTCTTCTTTATCACTGTCTTTATAGATTTTCCCTTAAAAAAAAAAAGTGCTTGCAAATATCGAAAAGCATATATCTATCAATTTTTGATGACTGGAAAGATAAATCTCAAATGCACAAAGTCCAGCAGGGTTCGAGAGAAAGTTCACCCCCATCACCATCAATAAGTCTGGGTGACGTGTTGGGTTAAAACAGTTACACCACTTAACCCCAACTAACCCCACAAATGGAAGCTGCGGACCACCGAGCCTAGCCTACATTTAAGTAACCCTACCCCCTCAACCCAACCTAACCTAGAGGCGTCGCAAGAGAAAATTTACAAAGTTGATAAATTAGTCGTCAAAATAATGTTTGCCTTGCCATATAAATACTGCTTTCTAAACGTTCATCACCCATTCCGCCATTTCACCTGTTATCTCTTCCATTGTCTAAATGTCTCTCCCCATCCCCTGGTGGGTTGACAGTGATCCAGCCTGTAACGATGAACCTCCTATCACACCTCTCCCATCTTATCTTTCGCATAAGACTAAACTAGACTTAACTTCAACCTTTAATATTGAAAAAGGAGTAATTTATACTTATTTCCACCCTTTTGATTAACCAACGATCAAGAATCATCTCCATACTTCAATTAAATACTGATCAAAAGTCAATGGCACCATACAATATGCCACCTGCTATCTTTAATAAAAGACTGATCAAAAATAAGTCAAGAACTATTAAAAGACTGATCCAAGAGTCACCTTCAGATTTGGTTAAAGACTAATCACGAGTAATCTTAGGCGTTAATATGTTCATTTAAATTCATCCGCAAAACTTAAGCAACCTGACTCTCTGCACCGACATGTTCTGTTCACCAATTGTGTACGGTTAGCACACTGATCTAGATTAACTGCAGCGTTTACGATAAACTTTCCTTCTTCTGTATCTCGAAATCCAACGTCAAATCTTGTTAAGGTGGTGTTCATTTAAAGGAAACCAACGCCATGCTGGACGGCAACCTAATGAAGCCATGAGGCTACGAAACGATGAATAAGCAGTTAGGTAATATCCTCCTCCTGTACTACATAACCCACACCAGTTCACTATCAAATTCATATAAGCTATTATGCTGACGAATGTTCGAATAACCATGAATAAATGTAACTGTTTGGACAGAATTATTTCACAAAGGTATTCCGATGATGAGGTGGGAAACAACTAGATAACTATTTTTATACGTGGGCTGTGGCGCTCATACTGCACGATGGAGCTGCTCACTGCTTTAGTTTGGCCTCGTCTGTCGCGTCGAAAGCCAGATCTAAATATTGACTGCTGCCATTAAACTGTCCGCGAGGAACCTAGTATCGTAAAATTTCATATAAAAAAAATTTGCGCTTGTGGGAGAACATACAATTAGAACGTGGATGTAAAACACGAACCAGCTAAATGCCATCATACTTAAGTCTAAGTCGTCTGAAGAACTTTACATGAGCGAAGTTTCCAGTGTACTGCAAGGGACACTAGTTCTGATAAAAACATGAAAATATTTGAACTCTGCAAACTGGAAATACAATGTTATTGTAACCAGCGAACAATCTTCCTTATTAAAGTTCTTTCGTGCCAACAAATAAACTATTGTGCAAAACCCTGACAACGAAATTGATCATACATTCTTTTATTCTAAAAGCATCATATGCTGCATAATTTCACGAATCATTTTGCTGAAGAATTTGAAACGCCAAACATATAGCAAGGTAAGTAAGGCATACCAATGAAGTTTCATCAAATTTAGGGCAAGGAAGGTCTAATTTGCTAACTACTGGATTGTCACAAAAAACTATGTAGAAGAGTGATTATCTCCTCTGTCCATACCAATGGGGCTACCAAAAATTCTCATGCAGGTAAATCATGATACTGTTTACTGAAAAATCTAAATGTTGCCAAAATACCTGAAAATCAATCATAATTCCTACCGCCTAAGTTTCCACAGAGTAACACTAAGATAAACTGAACCTTATAAAAAAAAAGTCTCCATTTGCGATAAGTCAAGTGAAACCGTCAACTCATAGCCCCCTTTAAACTGGCCTCATTGCCCAACCAGCTGTGTGTACTGGCGGCGCAAGTCACTCAAAATCTTGTTAAGACTGTATAAACTCTGGAAGTACGTAAATCTCTATGTGGATATTATCCTTAATCACGAAGTACTTAGCGGTTTGACCCAAGAGGAGTGTGTGCAAGAATATCAACTGTTGTTACTACATTTAGCAGACTAGTCACTGCCTACAGTGGGATCATCACAGCCGAGTGGTTAGCGACCCAGCTACCGCACAGACGGTACGGAGCTCGAACCCTTGTGGTGGAGGTCATTACGCATTCTATGAAAATACGCGTTCATTTGTTCTACATACATTTGTATTCATATACATTATATATACATTCATATACATTATATATCGTCCTTCGATAAGTATTGCACCTGAACAGGGTTCAGGTTGTGTTTTAAGTCTTCCAACAATTCTACCAAGTTTACAGAAAATCCGCACGCTCGTTTCGCCGTCATTAACTTTAATCACATGCACAGACTGATATATAACAAACGACCACGTCAATGTTCCAAGTCAGTAATTTATGGCAACTCATATGTACCTAGATTTTACAATTCTTGTTCATCCTCTTGTTACTTTACAGGTAAATCATCCCATGATAAAGCAAACACGTTGTAACTTAATAAGTTACGGGCCAGATAGGAATATTTCATGAAAAACTATCTATCATTGACCTTGACCTTCAAAGATGACACCAACCCCACTATGGTATCTCGCATCCCGTCCAGCCCACGCGTTTTCCGCTGGTAATGATCCAGTTTAGCTCCACATTTATCGTTTTCATCATTTTTTTGCATATATTACAACACCAATAAAGCAAAAAATGGTCATACAATTTTGACCCAATCATTGGCAAGGACCTGATGATAATGTAAATAAAACCATAATGAAAACTAAGACACCTACAAATAGGAAAACGTGCTAAGGATTTCAGTACGAAAATGAAAACCTGAAAACGAGAAAATGCGATCCAAACTTTGGGAGTGGGTAGACTAAGGTGGGAGGGAGGGGTGAAGCCAGGAGTGGGTCGAATCCTTATCTAAGCCCAGACTGTCTTACCTGATCATGGTCCATACAAGCTGACGATTGCCAGCTCACAGGAAGCCGTTAGTAGTCTGCAAGGGTAGGGCGTGGGCCATCTTGAATTCAAGAGGGTCTCCGTCAGGTAACGACGGGTGACCGAAGGGGCTCAGTCCTGAGGTACGGAACCAAGCGGCCGGACGTCCTGACACACTCGGGCCTCCTCTTGTAGACGCCGGTGTCGGGATTGCCATGTTTCCCCTCCGCTAGAAGTGGTGTGTCAGACACACTTCGGTTGTTATAATGCTTTGAATATTCATGATGGTGTTCGCTCCATGGCAAATGTAGTTACTGATGACAGGCTACAAGTGCCTGCTACGTACTTCTAGATGTATTACCGTCAATCACCCACTAATCACTGGCTTTGATATCCTTTCGGTGCCCAGACTTCTCTTCGTCCGACACAACTTCAGTCTCTCAGTTTCCTGCTGTATACTGTTACAATGTTGGCTAACAGCCACTTCACGCTTAATAGATCTGTGACCATACTTGTACTTCAGATATATCAGTTTCTAGTCCTTCAAGAAAGATGACATAGGTACACCACCATCAAAAGTAGGATTCTGTGACATTTTTCAAAATTCATTACCTCAAAACCACTTGGAGAATCAGCAAGGTTGTTGATCAGACTGTCGTTATGATCACTCACCTTCTCAAGTAAAATTACGAACGTTTAATGATTAAATCCAGTTCTCTGTACTTTTGAGACACGTTAATATGAGTTTCAGCAAGGTGTACTTTAAGGTATACAAAGTTCAAACTTGACGTTCAGGGTAAAGGCAGCTCAAAATGACCTAAATTCCAACAGCTCAGCCACCCACCACTACCACACAGGCACTGACAGCTGATGGTCGAGTGAGTGTGAATGGACCCAGGATGTTCCAATAATATCCTCCCCAACTATTTAT